>NW_028270186.1:19480650-19782661 GCF_037043375.1 Chiloscyllium plagiosum | reverse complement strand
CTCCAGGCAGAAGACATTGCAAAAACATCGGGTGAAATAAAGGTAATTGAGCTTGTAGATTACTGTTCAATTGATTATCACTTCCATCAGACAGATAGGTGCATCTTTCATTCATGTAAATAAAGCCATTCGTATTTATGTTACTCCCAGAATTTTACTGTATTTACATTCGTATCACTCTCGGACATATTGAGCAAATTTGGCCGGTTTGGTCTTGCAGTTGGAGACATGCTTCATTAACATAACTCTGGTTCCCGGGGTGGGACTCGGTTTAGGATGTTGGAGGACACTCATCCCCATAACATCGGCTATGAAGAATGGTTACTTCACTTTCAAAAGAAGGAAACGTTAACAATAAGTGGATGGTTTAAATTAAGGCTGATGACAGTCAGGGGATGATTACATTTCCTGCAGTGTGGAAACAGGCCCTTCAGCCCAAAACGTTCACACTGATCCATCAGGAGGAATTAACCCAGACCCATTTTCCTCTCACTAAGACTGTAGGCAATTTAGCATGATCAATTCACCTGATACGCACATCTTTGGACTGCGGGAAGAAACAAGAGCACTTGGAGAAAACCCATGCAGACACAGGGGGAATGTGCAAACTCCACGCAGACAGTAGCCTAAGGCTGGCATTGAAACCAGGAACCTGGCTGCAGTGAGGCAGTAGTGCTAACAATTGAAGCACCAGGTTCAGCACATATTTAACGGCAAAATCCTGATCCTCAAAGATGGTCGGTATGCCAGACAAAGGCTCGGGATTCTGAGAAGAATCTAAGTTACAGTATTGTTTACAGTATTTACAATTTACAGTATTGTTGCTTTATTATATATCTATCTCCCACATTATTCAACTGGCCAGTAAGGTAGCTTTTCATTCTTTAAATACCAATGAATTAATGCAGCTATGTTTCAAATTAAATATGAATTAATATTACAGTTCACCGACAATATGTGAAGAAATCCTGTCAATTAACTTTGATTTGGACTAATACAATTGATTTATTCAATATAATATAAATCATGGTAAATGTAATAATAAATAAAATAATACATTAAAATACTCATTATCTGTAATTCAGGGTGGAAACCAGCAAGTGACGAAATCATTTCAAAACCTGTACTTTGCTGCTTTATTCTTCTTCTCTTCTCCAATTGATCTGCACGCCGCTATTTGTATTTTAACCTTATTTAACCAATTTATCAATTTATGTTTGTCTGAGTGGGGATCCAGCTGAAGAAGATTATGGAAGATAAGTTTTCATTTATTCTTGTGGACATTAGAGAATCAACAGAGCTTAGTTCTCTTTGTCTTGTTTTGAGAGCAGATCTTCCCTGTGGTAATATATCAATGGTCATTATTTTTTACTATATATATCTGAGTAGCATATTTTCTTTTTATTTTATAAATACATATATTGGAAATGCATTTATTCAGTATATTATATTTAAAATGTAAAATGCACACCGTTCCCAGCTTTGAAACTCATCATAGTTAAATTTAGTCCCTTAATTTAAATCAAAAATTAGAATTCTAGAGTAGTCCTGACCAGTCATGGCTCAATTACAATGCTAAAGATCGTGAAATAACTGGAGCTTCCTGAAGAGGTTTTGTCTACTCAATGAAAAAAGAACTTATAATGCACGAATAATAGCCGAATCCAAAGACACGGATATTAATCAAAGGATATTAATTTTTAGATGATTTATCACAAGCTAATGTTGAACTGAGACATCAATTGTCATTGAGGGACTCCCTCCAAAAGATTACAACTTTCCTAACCAATAATCGCCAATAAAGCACAGCAGTCTAAATATTAAGTTGAAGCAAACGTTTCTGAAACAAAAAAAGGTTACAATGTTGTCTTCCTCGATATTAAACTGATTTCAAATTGAACAAGGTTGGCTTTCATGTAAGGATAAAGGAGATTAGTTAGAAAGTGAAAGTGGGACAGTCATGACCTGTAAAAAGAACAGGAGTTAATATTTTATTTCATAATCACTTAAGGGTCCTTAAACTTAAAAGTAATCATGTTGAATTTCCAAAATGCAAACCAGATTCAAAACAGCCCTGGATCTTGAGCTGGAAGGACAAACATTCAATCACTAACAAACAAATGTGAGTTCAAACAGAATCACAAAGGGTTCAACTATCTTCTATCTTTGACAGCTCTTTGACACACACACACACACACACACACACACACACACACACACACACACACACACACACACACACACACACACACACACACACACACACACACACACACACACACACACACACACACACACACACACACACACACACACACACATCATATCTCAGGTTTTATCTACCTTGTGAGTTCAGTCTCGTAAATCCTGGCTGTGCCTCATCGTTACTTAACCAACTGTGCAAGAATTCTTACCGCTGGCCAACCTTATCTTTCGCACATCAAGAACAATGACCACCCTCCATATTTCATAAACAATGAACAATTACCAAAACGAACAAAAAACAAAAAAGCAACAGAGCAAGACATGTCAAGCTGAACATTTGACTACGGAAAAGGAATTATTTTGTGAAAGAAAACTGTTGATTTGAACTCTTACTCTTGCTTGTGTTGGAGGATGACTGTAATCAGGAGTTTACCCCAAGTGTCATAGGAATTCTGAGTGTAGCTCTCATGAAAACGTCTTTAGTTTCCCTGTGTGATCTTTCGATGGCAACTAGAGGTCAAATGGAGGAGACAGCCGCAAGTAACGCAGTTTCTAGTCGGGCAGTCACGAGCCCAGTGATATAGGCTGTTACAATTTAAACAGGCTGGGCATGAACCCCAAGGGGGAGTCCCACTGCCATCCCCACGACCGTGGTCTCGATTGGTGCATGGCCACTACTATGATGCCCGGGTAGCTGTTGAGGTGTGTCCTCTCAGACTACAAATTCTGATTTTACACGGATTGGTAGTCTGTCTTCACTCTGCTGATTCCACAAGGCCGCAATAGAACGATGGAGTTGATTAGGGATGTCTTCAAACCAGTCGAGATTGTTTGTTTTGACTGCTGTGATTACACCGGGTGGCAGGCAGTTTAATACCATAGAATTATATTGAGCATTAATAGCATTGAAATTCCAAGCCCGATCGCCAGAATCGAACTCATAACATTCTCGAAAACGGTCAATAAAATCCTCAGCAGACTCCTTATTTTTGATGTGAAGTTCAAGGATACGAGTAAAGTCTGCTATTAAAGCAGATGCAGCAATGAGAATATTATCTTGTCTCTTTTGTTCCTGGACTGTAACACTAGCAAAATCAGTAAACTTGTCATGATTAATGTGTTCAATAAACGGGCATATTCGGAACGAGTAAAAATTTGCTGTTGAAAATTTGGGGGGCACAGTGGTACACTGGCCAGCACTGCTGCCTCACAGCGACAGAGACCTGGGTTCATTTCACGCCTCAGGTGACTGACTGTGTGGTGTTTGCACTTTCTCCCCTTGTCTGCGTGAGTTTTCTCCGGGTGCTCCGCTTTCCTTCCACAGTCCAAAAATGTGCAGGTCAGGTCAATTGGCCATACTAAATTTCCCAGAGTGTTCGGTGAAGGGGTAAATGTAAGGGAATGGGTCTGGGTGGTTTGCGCTTCGGCAGGTTGGTGTGGACTTGTTGGGCCGAAGGGCCTGTTTCCACACTGTATGTAATCTGATATAATCATAAATGAGACGAAATGTCTTTTGCATTACCATCAGAAACCTAATTGTAGTACTTAAGAAATCGACAGATTAAAAGGATAATTGACAAGTTTGAATTGGGAAGATATAGACGTGGGATGTGGGAGAGCAACGGGAATTCGAGAATTAAGTTTAACAAGGGTACATTCCAAAGACTGATCAGCCTGTAATGAAGAATTTAAAATGGGATCCACAAAAAAAATCACTCGTCTAAATCCGAATTATCATTGTCTTCCACGTTAAAACGAAAGCCAACCATCGTTCTGTTTGTTTACCAGTCACTTGTGACTTTTCCTTTTGTTTCTGATGTTGTTTTTCTCAAGCACATTCACTTTTCAGAACTTCAACACATTTCATAGCACCACTTGCAGTTACTTCAATCCCCAATTTGGTGGTAGTATCTTGCCACGAGCGCAAAACTGATTCCTTGTACCTGTCACCATAAAACTGTCACTTTGGTCCAATTAACTCTTTCCTACCTGCACCCATGTTACATTGCGAAATCAACTGATGAGCTTAATTAAACAATTGAACAGCTTTTTGACAACCTAATGGCCATTCTTCATCATGCAATGTTTTATTTCGACCTTCGGACAGTTTTCGAAAGGCCTCAGACTTTTCATGAAATCTTTCACGTCATTTCACGAACGTTGATGGTGGATTATCTGCTATGTCTTTGTAATTGCCCAATATAAAATAACTTCTGTTTTATAGCAACGAATTTAAAAAATATATGTTACTCACTAATCAGACTTCTCCAAAGCCTAATTATTTCACAAAACCTTTTTTTAACTAAATGACTTTTATTATAAAATATCGCGATATTTTATTTAGAAAAATCATCTTAACTATTGTGTTTTTATTATTAATTTAGAACTCCCTAGAATGTCAAATATCGGGGGCCTCCTGCATCCCACAAAACATCAAATATCGGAGGCCTTCTGCCTCCCTAAAAACATCAAATGTCGGACGCCTCCTGCCTCCCTAAAGACTTGAAATATCTTGGGCCTCCTGCCTCCCTGAAAACTTCAAATTTCGGGGACCAATTGCCTCCCTGAAAACTTCAAATTTCGGGGGCCTCATGGCTCCCTAAAGCTTCAAATATCGGGGGCCTCCTGTCTGCCTGAAACTTCAAATAATGGGGGCCTCCTGCCTCCCCAAAACTGCAAATATCGGGGGCCTCCTGCCTCCCGAAACCTTCAACACCTTTTTTAAAACTGTTGAGGCCACCAGCTTCATTATGGTGAACCCTGCTGAAAATACAAAGATCCGATTTTTTTAGAACCTGGAAATTAACAAAGTTCTAGCAATCGAAGATTTTTCTAAAATGGAAATTAACAAATCTCGAGGGATCAACGAAGCTAGGGAGATCGATCTTTAAAACCCAGAAATTAACAAAGCTCGAGAAGTCAGAGTTTAATACTCCTCTCAGAGTTCAGCAATTTTCCCACACCGTTCCCAGCTTTGAAACTCATCATAGTTAAATTTAGTCCCTTAATTTAAATCAAAAATTAGAATTCTAGAGTAGTCCTGACCAGTCATGGCTCAATTACAATTCTGAAGATCGTGAAATAACTGGAGCTTCCTGAAGAGGTTTTGTCTACTCAATGAAAAAAGAACTTATAATGCACGAATAATAGCCGAATCCAAAGACACGGATATTAATCAAAGGATATTAATTTTTAGATGATTTATCAGAAGCTAACGTTGAACTGACACATCAATTGTCATTGAGGGACTCCCTCCAAAAGATTACAACTTTCCTAACCAATAATCGCCAATAAAACACAGCAGTCTAAAAATTAAGTTGAAGCAAACGTGTCTGAAACAAAAAAAGGTTACAATGTTGTCTTCCTCGATATTAAACTGATTTCAAATTGAATAAGGTTGGCTTTCATGTAAGGATAAAGGAGATTAGTTAGAAAGTGAAAGTGGGACAGTCATGATCTGTAAAAAGAACAGGAGTTAATATTTTATTTCATAATCACTTAAGGGTCCTTAAACTTAAAAGTAATCATGTTAAATTTCCAAAATGCAAACCAGATTCAAAACAGCTCTGGATCTTGAGCTGGAAGGACAAACATTCAATCACTAACAAACAAATATGAATTCAAACAGAATCACAAAGGGTTCAACTTTCTTCTATCTTTGACAGCTCTTTCTCTCTCACTCTCTCTCTCTCTCTCTCTCTCACACACACACACACACACACACACACACACACACACACACACACACACACACACACACACACACACACACACACACACACACACACACACACACACACACACACACACACACACACACACACAACACCATATCTCAGGTTTTACCTTGTGAGTTCAGTCTCGTAAATCGTGGCTGTGCCTCATCGTTAAATAACCAACTATGCAAGAATTGTTACCGCTGGCCAGCCTTATCTTTTCACACATCAAGAACAACGACCACCCTCCATATTTCATAAACAATGAACAATTACCAAAACGAACAAAAAACAAAAAAGCAACAGAGCAAGACATGTCAAGCTGAACATTTGACTACGGAAAAGGAATTATTTTGTGAAAGAAAACTGTTGATTTGTACTCTGACTCTTGCGTGTGTTGGAGGATGACTGTAATCAGGAGTTTACCCCAAGTGTCATAGGAATTCTGAGTGTAGCTCTCATGAAAACGTCTTTAGTTTCCCTGTGTGATCTTTCGAGGGCAACTAGAGGTCAAATGGAGGAGACAGCCGCAAGTAACGCAGTTTCTAGTCGGGCAGTCACGAGCCCAGTGACATAGGCTGTTACAATTTAAACAGGCTGGCATGAACCCCAAGGGGGAGTCCCACTGCCATCCCCACGACCATGGTCTCGATTGGTGCATGGCCACTAGTATGATGCCCGGGTAGCTGTTGAGGTGTCTCCTCTTAGACTACAAATTCTGATTTTACACTGATTGGTAGTCTGTCTTAACTCGGCTGATTCCACAAGGCCGCAATAGAACAATGGAGTTGATTAGGGATGTCTTCAAACCAGTCGAAATTGTTTGTTTTGACTGCTGTGATTACACCGGGTGGCAGGCAGTTTAATACCATAGAATTATACTGAGCATTAATAGCATTGAAATTCCAAGCCCGATCGCCAGAATCGAACTCATAACATTCTCGAAAACGGTCAATAAAATCCTCAGCAGACTCCTTATTTTTGATGTGAAGTTCAAGGATACGAGTAAAGTCTGCTATTAAAGCAGATGCAGCAATGAGAATATTATCTTGTCTCTTTTGTTCCTGGACTGTAACACTAGCAAAATCAGTAAACTTGTCATGATTAATGTGTTCAATAAACGGGCATATTCGGAGCGAGTAAAAATTTGCTGTTGAAAATTTGGGGGGCACAGTGGTACACTGGCCAGCACTGCTGCCTCACAGCGACAGAGACCTGGGTTCATTTCACGCCTCAGGCGACTGACTGTGTGGTGTTTGCACTTTCTCCCCTTGTCTGCGTGAGTTTTCTCCGGGTGCTCCGCTTTCCTTCCACAGTCCAAAAATGTGCTGGTCAGGTCAATTGGCCATACTAAATTTCCCAGAGTGTTCGGTGAAGGGGTAAATGTAAGGGAATGGGTCTGGGTGGTTTGCGCTTCGGCAGGTTGGTGTGGACTTGTTGGGCCGAAGGGCCTGTTTCCACACTGTATGTAATCTGATATAATCATAAATGAGTCGAAATGTCTTTTGCATTACCATCAAAAACCTAATTGTAGTACTTAAGAAATCGACAGATTAAAAGGATAATTGACAAGTTTAAACTGGGAAGATATAGACGTGGGATGTGGGAGAGCAACGGGAATTCGAGAATTAAGTTTAACAAGGGTACATTCCAAAGACTGATCAGCCTGTAATGAAGAATTTAAAATGGGATCCACAAAAAAAATCACTCATCTAAATCCGAATTATCATTGGCTTCCACGTTAAAACGAAAGCCAACCATCGAACTGCGCAGTTCTTTTTGTTTACCAGTCACTTGTGACTTTTCCTTTTGTTTCTGATGTTTTGCTCGAGCACATTCACTTTTCAGAAGTTCAACAGATTTCACAGCACCATTTGCAGTCACTTCAATCCCCAATATGGTGGTAGTATCTTGCCACGAGCACAAAACTGATTCCTTGTGCCTGTCACCATAAAACTGTCGCCTTGATCCAATTAACTCTTTCCTACCCGCACCCATGTTACATTGCGAAATCAACTGATGAGCTTATTTAACCAATTGAACAGCTTTATGACAACCTAATGGCCGTTCTTCACCATGCAATGTTTTGTTTGGACCTTCGGACAGTTTTCTAAAGGCCTCAGACTTTTCCTGAAAATTTTCACGAAATTTCACGAACGTTGATGGTGGATCATCTGCTCTTTCTATGTAATTACCCAATATAAAATAACTTGGGCGGCACGGTGGGATTGTGGTTACCACTACTGCCTCACAGCGCTTGAGACCTGGGTTCAATTCCCACCTCAGGCGACTGACTGTGTGGAGTTTGCACTTTCTCCCCGTGTCTGCGTGGGTTTCCTCCCATAGTCCAAAGATGTGCAGGTCAGGTGAACTGGCCACGCTAAATTGTCCGTAGTGTTAGGTAAGGGGTAAATGTAGGGGAATGGGTGGGTTGCACTTCGGCGGGTCGGTGTGGACTTGTTGGGCCGAAGGGCCTGTTTCCACGCTCGAATCTAAACTTCAGTTTTATAGTTTTATATATGTTACTCACTGATCAGACTTCTCCAAGGCCTAATTATTTCACAAAACCATTTTTTAACTAAATAACTTTTTCTATAAAATATCGCGATATTTTATTTAGAAAAATCAACTTAACTATTGTGTTTTTATTAGTAATTTAAAACTCCCTCAACGTCAAATATCTGGGGCCTTCTGCATCCCCCAAAACATCAAACACCAGAGGCCTCCTGGCTCCCTAAAAACATCAAATATCGGACGCCTCCTGCCTCCGTAAAGACTTGAAATATCGTGGGCCTCCTGCCTCACTGAAAACTTCAAATTTCGGGGACCTCTTGCCTCCCTATAACTTCAACTATCAGGGGCCTCCTGCCTCCCTAATAACTTGAAACATCGGGGTCCTCTTGGCTCCCTAAAACTTCAAATATCTGGGGCCTCCTGTCTGCCTGAAACTTCAAATATTGGGGGCCTCCTGCCTCCCCAAAACTGCAAATATCGGTGGCCTCCTGCCTCCCTAGAACTTCAACACCTTTATTAAAACTATTCAGGCCACCAGCCTCCGAAAACTGCTGAAAATACAAAGATCCGATTTTTTTACAGCCTGGAAATTTAGCTTCTGTGTTCCGTGGTGAAATGACGCAGTTATATTTGAAAATTGCACATTATTTGTATGCTTTTTTTTTCTCAGAGATAGTACAGCCTTGACTACAAGAAAGATCAATAGAATATAAGAAGATGACATGATTTACAGCAAGCTAATCCAATGATATTTCCTGGGAAAGGGTTCTTATTTACAAGAGAAGTACAATCAACTGTAATATGGTGACATGATTGCCAACAGGCTAATCCAATGGTATTCCTGTGAGAAGAATCTTATTTACGTAAATTGTCATGCCGTGTATCAGTTCAAGGTTAAGTCGAATGAACAATTTCATGTGTCAGTATTCATTTTATGAAAACTAAATTGTTCGCTTATCTTTGAATTTCAGCTTAATTCTGCATATCAGCAGTACAGGTTCTTAGGATACAATCAGTCTTCTCAGTCATTTTATAGTATTCTTTTAATTTGAAAAGCTATTCTGTGGTTAATAAAAATCTACATATCTTGTTGCCTCAATTCAAATTTTAGATCCTGAACATCCCTGGCTATCTTTGGGAAGAAGACCTACAAGACACTCGAATACTTTGAAGCCAAAGCAACAGAGACACCGCAAGCTTTGAAGCCAAGCGTGTCCCACTTGCTGAGTGCAAGCGGTCAGCTCGCTGGAACAAATTGCAGATTCACAGAGCTGCCAGGAACAAGGTTCAGCAGACTTCCAGGCATTGCACTGTCATGTACAGGACACAGCGAAGTGAGGAAATTCAGGTGGCCACTCTAATGGGTAACGTGAGGGGAATGTACAAAGGCATCAAGAATACACGAGGATGAGCTGAAAAAAGACACGCCCTTTCAACCCGCTTAGAAGAAAGTTATCACAGACAAAAGCCAGCAGAAGACGAGGTGGGATGAACACTACTCTGATCTCTGCGCCAGAGATTATACCGTGTCTGCTTCAGCACTTGATGTCGTCACATGCTTGCTGAGTATGAACGAACGAAATGCAGATCCATCCTTAGAAAACTCAGCAAGGCCATGGACAGCTTGGCCTCCGGTAAGACCCGGAGTAGCGACGGGATTCCTCCTGGTCTGATCAAGTGCTGCAAGACAGTGTACAGCTCCCATTGCATGAAGCCCTCTGCCAATGCTAGCAAGAAGGAGTTGTCATGAGGGATGCCAATAATAGTGCCCACGACAACAGCAAGGTCGAGGGAAGCGACTTCAACATTTACAGAGGCAGCTCTCTCCTCAACACTTACGCCAAAGCCTTTGCTCGGGCCATATTGACTCCCCGGGAGAAAGTGGCAAAATGTTGAAGATCCAGAGGCACAGTGCGACTTCCGACCAGTCATCACCATCGATGATTTGAACACAACGTTGCTCATCAGTCTGTGTACATTGGTTCAACCATCATGAAAACATAATCACAGTGCTGTAAGGCAGTGAAAATGGGACGACACATGACAGACAGGACAGAAGACTGAATATCTTCAATTTGAAGAGTATTCGCCTCATCCTGGACATGTCCTGGCAAGACAGAGTATGCAACGCCATGGTCTTAATTCGCGCTTGCCTTCCCAGCGTCCACAAAGTGCTCAGGCAGCGGAGACTACACTGCCATGGCCACTTCCACCCATTGGAGTATGGTCGCATTGCAATAGATATCCTCTATGGAGACCTTGCATCCGGGAAGAGAAATACTTAGCGTCCCAAGTAGGGCTTCAAAGACGTCTGTATGAGGGACATGAAGGCGCTTGAAATCAGACTGGAATGCAACGAGAGTTGTGCAGCTGAATGCACTAAAATCGAGAAGCACCATGAACCAACACCAACATGGGAGAAGAAGCTAATGAGCACTACAGCAGAGACGCTGGCAAGAAGAAATGAGTGTGGCCATTCTAGCAGATCAAAGACCACATACAGATGTGACCCCTGCGACGGGGTTTGTCACTCCAGCGTTGTTCTCTTCTGTCGCAAGCAACGTTGCTTCCAGGAAGCAGGAACATCGATCAACTAGGATACAACCCATTGTCATCCATTACCGAAAGAGTCCCCACAAGCCACTCTTCCTCGTTTACTTCACTGTGATTCTGATTGTTGACCCAAATTCTCGGACTACTTCACTCTGATTCTGCCAGTCGGTCACTTCTTCCAGACTGCTTCTCTGCAATGCGCACTGTAGTCAAATCGTACTCGCCTGATTTCTGAAGATGTTCACTGCAGGCGACCCTTTGCACATTATTTCGCTGCGGTGCTAACTGTATTCCACTTTAACAAGACTGCAGACCACTCTTCCCAGACTGCATCACTCAAATGGTGTCCTCAGGCCAATCTCCTCAGTCTTCCTTTCCTGCATTGCATGCTGCAATCGCTCTTCCAAGTTCTTTCTCCTGGAATGCTCACTGCAGAAAACACCTCCCAGAATGCATCATTATCATTCTGCCTGAAGTCCAATTTCCCATACCACTGCTTTGACTGTCAGCCACGCCTTGCAAAATTTTACCCAGTAATGGTCGTTGCAATCTGTTCTGACAATTTACTTTAACTGAAATTTGACCAGAGAGCCATCAGTCCCAGTCTTATTGACGGTAATGTTCTGTACAGGCCGCTCTGAACAATCATTTTGAATGCAATCTTGACTGAAGACCATTCTTAACACAGTATTTAAATGCATTCGTGTCTGCACGCCACATTTCGCAGTCTGCATCACTGATTTGCTCACTCATCCCAGACTGATTCACTACCATTTCGATCTCAGGCACCCTCTTCTTAGACTGTCTCTACGATGCTCACTGCCAGAAAACTTTCGTGGCCTGCTCCACTGAGATACTAACTTCAAGGCACTTCTCACTGACTTTCCACGAGTTGCTCACTGCAGGTCACTCTTTACAAACTGCTTCATTGTGACACCCCCTGGCAGCGATTCTTCTCAAACTACATCACTATGATGCTATTGACAGGCCAATCTCCCGCAGTACCTAGTTGAATCCAGGCCACCGTTTGCAGACTAATTTAAGTTGTCGTACACTGCAGGCCACTTTTCCTAGTCTGATTCATTATGTTGCTCGCTGTTGGCTACCATTTACCGACAATTACCCTGTGACGATAACTGCAGGCCACTTCTCACACACTGTTGCACTGCAGTGCTGACTTCAGGTTTTTCTTCCCGGGCTGAATTACCAATATGCATTCTTGAAGCAAATCGCACTCGCAGGATTGGCTGCAAAACGTACAACCAGATATTGATCCCACTTTGCTGTTCTATGATGCTAACTGTAGCCCACTCTTTCAGGATTAATTCACTCTCTTATGGGTATTATGTGTTTCTTGTCCAATTGCTTAATTGCGATGCTCAGGGCAGGAAATATTTCCAGACACCTTCCCTGCTAACATTAAGTCACTCTTTAAGCATGTAGACACTCAAAGAAAATAGATTAGATTGCCTTCAGTGTGGAAACAGGCCCTTGGGTCCAGTACGTCCACACCGACCCTCTGAAGAGCAACCTACTCGGACATATTCGCTTACATTTACTCCTGACTAAAACACCTAACGCTACAGGCAATTTAGAATGATCAATTCACATGACCTGCACATTTTTGGACTGTGTGAGGAAAGCAGAGCACCCGGAGGAAATCCACATAGATGTGGGGAGAATGAGCAAACTCCACATAGACAGTTGTCCGAGGCTGGAATCAAACCTTGGACCCTGGTGCTGTGAGACAGCAGTGCTAACCACTGAGACACCGTGCCGCCAAACTATGTAGTCCTTTTCTTCAAAAGATGTAAAAATAGCATGAATTTGCAATGGTTGATTTTAACTTCAAAGAGATTGACCGGAACTCGTTACCTTCTAGGAGTTTGGATCGGACTGAAATTTTACAGAACATCAAGGAGAGATTATTAACATATCATGTAAAAAGTCCAAACTGGGAAGGAATTCACTGGGCCTAGATTTAAGGAATGAGGAAAATGACATGAATGAAGATTCAAGACTGCGGTACTTTGGGAGTAGACAACACAATGCCATGTGTTTTAAACTCTTCATTGAGGGGGACAACAGCAGTCTCCAAATGAACGTGTTAAATTGGATGAAGGTGAATTGTATCAATATTTGGCAGGAACTGGAGAATTATTGATAGGAGGCATCTGTTTGAGGGTAAAATGATATCGGGCATGTGGGTGCATATGAAACGGCTTTAGTTATGAGTTGAGGAGCAGAATATTCCTGTGAGATTGAAGAATATGGCTGGGGACGTGAACCTTAGATCGACAGGGATGTTATAACCTTTGTCAGAAAGATAAAGGGAGAACACATAAGGTATAGAAGGACAAGGAATAACAAAGCCATTGGAGTACATAAGGAAAGAAGGAAATAACTTAAACAATGTATCAGAAGGGCTAAATGGGGTCATGAAAATCATTCACAAGCATGTTTAAGGAGAATACCAAGTCTTTTCGGACATATAAAAAAAAGGCAAAATGTTAGCCAGAGAAAGGATTGACACACTGTTGGAAAAAGGAGTATACCTGTGTGTGGAGTCAGAATAGAGACATATAGTCCAAAATGAACACTTTCTGTGGGTATTGACCAAAATGAAGGATTTTTGCATGGTGATCTCAGGCAAGGGAATGTCCAGTTTTTCGCTAAATTGCAGAAAGGAAGGAAGTGGTGTTGTGCGTCATAAAAAGTATTAAGTAAGTTAAGTCCCCGGGACCTGATGGACCCTACCCCAGACTATTGAGGGAGACAGGTGAAGCAATTGCTGGAGCCCTAACATCTACCTTGGTATCGTTTTGTGCACAGGAATTGTCTCAGAGGACTGGAGAATAGCCAATACTGTCCCGTTGTTTTAGAAGGGTAGTAGGGATTATCGTGGAAATTACAGACCTGTGAGTGTACCGTTGGCTATAGGGAAACTTTTCGAAAAACATTTTTCAGGATAAGTTCGACACACATTGAGAAACAAATGGAATTATTCACAATAGGCAGCATGGTTCTATGCGAGGGAGACCGCGACTCATTAAATTAACGAAGTTTTACTGAGGAAGTGACAAAGATGATAGATCAAGGAAAAGCTTACATGGACTTCGGCAAACGTTTGGCAACATTGCTCAAGGCAGTCCAGTCAGAAAAGTGAAGTTAAACGATATCAAGAGTGATCTGGCAAGATAGAATCAGAACCAGTTCAATCATATCAGACAGATGGAATGATGTTTTTCAGAACGGAGGGCTGAGTCTAATGATGATCCTCAGTGATCACTGCTGGTACATCTGCATTCGTGATCGACATAAATGATTTTGAGGAAAACGTAACTGGTCTGATTAGTAAGTTTGGAACGATAAATGATTGGTGAAGTCATTATTATTGAGGAGGATTGTCAAAAGCTACAACAGGATATGGATAATTGGTGGGCACCAGCAGAAATATGTCAGATAGTGTTTAATCCGGACGAATGTGAGATGTTGCATTCTGGAAGAACAAGTAGTGATGAAAATTTTAAAAACTGGTTATGAGAACCTTCTGGCTTATTTATATGCAGAGCATTCCGGAACAAGCCAGATGCCTTTTAAATATTTTAAGAAGTTAGCCTAGACTGTAACTTGTTCTTAAGTTAACCATAGATGTGAAGTGGAAAAGACGGGTTTGATGTAACTCATCAAACCACTCAGCTTTCAGCAAAATGCAGTTTATTCAAATTCTCCAGTTGAAACATGAAAAAAGAACCAGAACTTATATTTCCTTAGCTATTGGAAAAATAACTGACCCAATCGAGCAACTTAGTTAAGGAGCTATTCCAATTTAACAACATCACACAAACACACCACTTGGCAAAAAGTTAAATTCAAATAAAACCTCTTTCAGGAGTACGGGGTCACTTCTAAAGAGATTTCCGATAGATAAGTCAGTCAAGTGCATTCTGATGAAGCCTGTGATCTTTCTCAACTGCAGTAGCTTCTCACTGCTGCCATTAAACCAAACCAGAAAGAACTTAAGCTGGGAGAACGGGTCACTTCGCTGCCATTGTTAAACTCCTCTCTGTCTCGACCATTCACACATTTGTCTTGATGACCGCAGTTACAAAAATCGCAAGGACAAAGTAGCGTTGTGTGGTGTAAAATTCCAAGCAGTGGAATGTGGTGTAAAATTCCAAGCAGTGGAATGTGGTGAAACGGTTAAAAATTATGTCCCAATACATGTGTGAATCTAACCGGAATGGAGGTGTTGCTTAGTCCCGTGTGAATCTTCTTATCTGTATGTAACCAGAATGGAATGTGTTTTTTAGCCTTGCTCTGCTGTTCACATGAATGTTTATATCTGGAAGGGAGTATATCAGCTGAAAAAGTCTCCAGTTCGGTGAGTCTGCTCCGGGGTTACGTTTAACCGCCGAGCGTGGGTTGTTGGCAACCGCTCTACGAGAACTGACGGCTCCCAGTTTTTGTAACATGTAGAGTGAGTATAAGCCAGACCCGTTGTGCGACGCTGCGGGGAATAAAATGCCCATATTCTAGCAGTCTCGCCTCTTGGTCGTTTGTTCTGTGTCAGACTACTCTCCTACGAACCTGACCTTGAGAATTTTTTAAAACACGTTGTAAAAGTGAAAAAATCTTATGAAGAGGATATGGGTGTGCAGCTCCACAGACCAGTGAGAGTGGCAGTGTGGTAAAGTAAGTCAGTAAAAGAAACGGCCGATGGCATGCTGACCTTCATTGGAAGGGGAATTCGGTATAAGGTTCGACCACTTATGCTGCAAATTATTATCACTTCAATTAGGCCACACTTGGAATATTGTGTACTGTTCAGTTCATCACACGACCTGAAGAATATTGATGCCTTTGGAGGGGGTGCAGTGAAGGTTTACCAGAATATTGCCTTCTATGGAGGATTTTAGCTGCGAAGAAAGTTTCAATAGACTTCCTTTTACTGTAATGCAGGAGTTTGAAAGGCAACATTGTGAATGGCATGGATACTGTGGAACGCATGGGGAATTTTTCCCAGCATGGTGGATGCAATTATTGAGAACATAGGGTCGAGCTGTAAGGGACAGGGGAAGTTGAAAACAGATGTGTGAGACAAGTTTTCACATAAAGGCTGATCAGTTCCTGGATGGTGCTGACACAGAAGATGGTGAATGTAAATACAAAAGCATTGGAGAAGCACCCCAATGACAATATGTGTAGGTAGGGAATACAGAGATACAGATCCTGTCAGTGAAGACAGTTTTAGTATTGAAGGGCAAAATGTGTCGACGCAGGCTTAGAGGGCCGAAGAGTCTATTCCAGTAATGTGTTGATCTTTGTTGTAAACCTCCCTCTGAGTTTCCGCATCAAATGCTCCTTTGACAGGGATAGTGCATGGTGAGATATTGAATGAAGCTTCTTCAGCATTGTCCTCGTCAAACTCTCACAGGACACATTTGACATTGCGTTAGACACAGATTATAGCTTCCTGACACTGTCGTCATTAAATAATATATGATTGGAACAACACGGTGTTGGATACAGTGTAATACATCACTAGAAGCCTCCCATAAAAACTCCCAGGACAGGGACAGCGTGGGTCAGATGCACATTAAAGCCCCTTGTTCAACGTCCCTATCAAGTACACCCAAGAATGGAACAACATTGATTTAGATACAGAGTAGAGCTGTCTCTATACTGTTCCCATCTAACAAACCCAGTACAGGGATAGGAGGAGGTGAAAGGCAGAGGAAAGCTCACCCTGTACTGTCCCTCATTCATTATTCCAATTACTGGGATGGAATGTGTCTACATAGAGAGTGAAACTGTCTGGACACTGTCCTCATCAAACTCTCCCAGAACATGGAGTCAACGAGGTTTGATAGAGTATAAACAGTATTCTGCACTGTCCTCAGGAAACACTCTCAGGGTTCATACAGTACCTGGTTCGATGCAGAGGAGAGGTCCTTCGGAAAGGTCCCTATCAAACACTCCCAGGACAGAGACAGCATGACGAGAGGTGTAGAGAAAATCTCTTTGAACACTATCTTCATCAAGCACTCCCAGACAAGGGACAGCACGCACCAATTTAAGACTCGGAAGAGGAGAAAGTTCTTATTTCACACAGTCTAAATTCTTTGTAACTCCTTCCAACATAGACCTTCGTATATTTAAAGCTGAGATCGATTCTTGATCCAATAGGGGAATCCAGTGTTTCGGATAATGTGCAGGAAAGTGGATTTGTTGGGTGTCAAAATAGCCACGATGCTTTGGAATGGCAAGCTGGCTCGATGGGCCAAAAGAACTTCTCCTGCGCCTATTTTATTTTATTGCCTTATCCCCATCCATTAATCATGCTGCTCACTATTGAATATGGTGCTAAAATTGTTACATCTGTCCTCTAAAAATGCTGTTTTTACATTGATTGTCTCATCTCTTGAGACATTTTACAGGATCAAGACATTCACCAATATTTCTGTGTCTCTCCTCATAAAGGCACACTACTCCCCCATCCACTAATCAGATCACAGCTGCAACGCGGTGAACGGTTTTCTGCTTCTGATATTTTTTTAAAAAGGTGTTCTGGCTTTCGATGCAGTGCAGTGAGGATTTACTTGGTGGATAGTGGGTGTGGAAAGGTTATAAGGATATGGTTGAGTAAGTTATGCTTCTGCTCATTGGAAACTAGCGAGTTTGTTGTTTTTCTCTCCCTGTCTAAGAAATGAAGGTCTTTCCACAGAGAGAGTGCATCAGACAGTCACACAGCTGATGCTAAAGATGTCGAAGATGACTTCAGAGGAGAGATTACATCATTTAGTGAATTGACTGGATTTCTAAAGAACGCGAAGAGATCTCGTTGAAAATAATGCAACTGCAACAGATCTGTATAGAGCAGGTGCAAGGAGAGTATTCTTCATGTTTAGAAAGTCCAAATTCAGCGGTCACAAGGACACAAAATAAACCACACATTGAATATAAACAATTGGATTTAACTGAAGTTCTAAAAGATTATAAACAATATATAGGCATTCTCAAAAGGAAGGCAAAGACAGAATATGAGGTAGTCTTGGCAAATAATGTTAAGGGTAATCCAAACAGATTCCCGAAAGATGTTAAGATAAGTCTGACAAATGGAGAGACAGTCGGGCACTTCACAGATGAAACACACCATCTTTATGTTGAACCAAAACAGATAATCGAGGCATGAAATTAATATGTTACATCAGTTATTGCAATGGAGAAAGAAATGGCGGCTGGAGAAATCAAGGGAATAAGTATTGAGGATTTGAGAAAAGTGTGCATTACAAAAGAGGAATTGCTGGATATCTTAGAAAATATTAAGTTGGAAATATGTTCAGGACCCAATCTTTTGTGTCCCAAAATCTTATCTGAAGTTAGGGAGGAAATTGTGGGTTCACAGTTGCAACATATTCATGTAGCATACATCTACAGCAGAGGTATCAGATGGCGAGACAGTGGGAAATGTGCTTTTTTTTCAGAGGGTTTGTAAGCAAAAGATTGGGAACTATACACATGTGAGTCTGACTTCAGTGTTGGGTAAGTTTGGGAAGAGATTCTGAAAGATAGCAATTATGTGCTTTTGTAGATAGAAAGAATCATTGAGTATCCAACATGGTGTTGTGTGAGGGAAATAATGTCCCACAGACTTGATCAAGTTTGTTCCGCAATCAACAAAGAAAATTGATAAGTGCAGAGTGATAAATGTTGATTACTTTGAATTTCGTCAAGCCTTTGAGAAAATTGAGAAGATACACTAATCACTAAAGTTAGACCACATGGGATACCGAGAGATCTTGCTGATTTGATACAATATTGGCTTAAGAACAGGAGAGAGAGAATTATGGCGAAGATTTGTTTATTAGATTGAGAACTGTGATCATCGGTGATCCACAGGGATTGGTGCTGGGTCCACTTCCGTGTTGAATTGATATAAATGATTCAGATGAGACTATAGAAAGCACGGTTAGTAAGTTTTCTAAATGATACAAGGATTGGTTGTATAGTGGGCTGAAAACAAGGCTATCTAAGAATAGAAAATGGCCTTGACCAATTGAGTCAAAGGGTTCAAAAATTGCAAATGGAGCTTAATTTGGATAAATGCATGATCTTGCATTTTGGAAAAAATAAACATTGACAAGACTTAAACAATTAAAGGCAGACCCTTGGGCTATGTTGTCGAAGAGAATGACCTCGTGGTTCAGTTCCACAATTCTTTAAATGTTGCATCACATTTAGTCACTTTTGTGCAGAAGCTATTTATCTTGTTTCCCTTAATTGTTGAGATCTTTGAATATAGGAATTGATATGTTACGTAGAAAACTAAGAAGATGTTGTCAAGGCCTCTTCTGGTCGACCTATTAGGAAGGGATGCGAGAATGTTGTTGGGAATGAAACGTTTGCATTCGAAAGAGACGCAGAGTGGGAGGTTGTGAGCTGACGTTAGACAAGTGTACATAATAATGAGGGGAGAGATAAGGTGAATTTTAGTTGTATTTTCCCTCGGGTAGGACAGTTCAAGAATTTGAAAGCTTATTTTTAAGGTGAGCGATAAAAGATTTAAAAAGAGACATAAAATTCAAGTCTATTAACACAGAAAGTGGTTCGTATGTGGAATGAAATTCCACAGGTAGTGGTGAATAAGTTGGTCTGATAAATTTAAAACATACTTTGGGATCTATGCAAATAGAAAATATTTGAAGAGATCTGACTCAGGCGCAGGTCGGTGTACTTTTGGATTATGGTCGGCACAGACAGGTGGAGTGAATGGTCTGTATTGGTGCTGTATGATTCTATTCTACTGTAACTCTGAATCGATTCTGTAATTCGCGTCTTAATCAAACAAACCCTGCATCTAACTTCAAACGTCTCTTCCCAAATGCTGCTCCTTGCAAACAAAACGAACATTTCTATAACACAGGTCTGAATGCATGATCGAAAACCACTCGTGACACATTTCGTCCACTAACCCCGTGCTGACAGAATTTCATTTCCAAATTAATGTCTTGCCTTCCCTGTGCCATTGGACAATTAGACCAATTAGTTGAAACCGTTCTCCTCAGTCAAACCCCCAAAAAGCACCACGACAAATCTCTCTGGGTTTCACATACAGGAGGTTACAAGATGATAATGTAGACGTTGTGAGACGGGTTTAAATCTGCATGTTTCTGCAGGAGTGAGACATGCAATTTCGGTTTGTTCACTTCAACCATTTGATCTTCACCCTGGAATGACATTTACTTTGTAATTGTAAAATGCAAGAAAGAGACTGGAATTAGGACTTCACTCCATTTGATTGCAGTGGAGATTCACCAGAATGATAAATGGACTTTTCGGATGCAATGACTAGAGATCGAATTGATACAAACTCAGTGTTAATTTCCTGGAATTTATAATTGAATTGAGTCAATCTTAATTGTCATGTGCACTCGAATGTTTGAAGTGAACAGTTTGTAGTGTTGCCACTTTTGAGCTCTCTGACGCATGGGGTACGAAGATTTGGAATTCTTACGTCTGTTTTGCCATCTTGAATCCATCATATTTTTTTTTTAAAAATGAAAATAAAGAATAGAGAAGTTTTTTTTTCGAAAAATACTCGAATTTTAGTCTTTACAATGGCACCATGTCAAGAAAAAGCATTCAGTCTGCCTTGGCCAAGTCTCTGGACCAAGCAAAGCTTCACGACTTTGAGGCCTCAGAAAAGACTTGAGGTTATTACAGATTTCGAAAGAATATTGGAAGCTGTTCTGTTTCATAGAGAGCAATGTGTCTTGCCACTTCTGGAGATTAGGGTTTGGATCAACGCCTAAATTTTAACAATGGTCTGAAAACCTTTGGAAATCACCGTGATATTTTCATCACGCTTTTCACTATTGACGAGACCAACCCCAACATGATCATGAGCAAACGCTCACAGGACGGAGACAGCACAGTGTTCGTTCTACAATAAAATCTCACTGTACTCTCACCATCAAACATATCTAAAGCAGGTGTCACACAGGATTTAATACAGAAATAAAGCAAGTAAATTTCTCTTTTTAATGTCTCATAAAATAATCCACCCGCCCGTATTGTATTGGCTTGCATGCCCTCTACTTCCTTAAAATCTCCCTTTACACTGTGCCGCCAAACAATTTGAGAACAGTTACAACACGGGGTTAGATATAGAGCAAAGTTTGTTCCGGGTGCCAATGACTGAGCAGCACAAAATGGCGAATGGATGCCCATGGTTAATGTAAAGGAACATGACAAACAGTAGTTCGAGTACTTGGCAAAATATTTGATTAATGTAGTCTTCACAAGAACAATAATATTAGCTTTGTTGATCCACGGGAACATAACTGATATAGAATACGCAGCTGCATTTGTTTATATATACATAATATATAAGAGAACAATATATAAGAGAGCCAGGAATAAAGACATGGGTGTATCGTAAATACGACAGGAAAGAAAACTCTCATAGTTTGTTGTTAATGATTTCTAAAGTTGGTGTGATCACAAACATGTGTTGGAACAGATATTATAACATTTAGTAAAAATAAGTTTCATTTTGTATTTACTGCAACGAGGTGAATAAGCAATTTAAATTCACCCTAAATGATAGGCAAGTATCCAATTATTTAGTTGTTAACCTGCTCCATCTGGAAAATGTCGAGGCAAGAATGAACTTGAATACCGTGTCCATTTTGAAAATCTGCAAGAAATAAGGTCAGAACGTCTGGGAAACGTCATGAGACCGACGACAAGCCTGCCCATCTCCAACGTTCAGTCATATTATTCGACTGACTGGAGATGTACATAATTAATTAAAAATCTGACTGGTTTGTAAATGTTAAAGATGGAATTAAGCCAACGTATAACAATGTGGTGCTGAAAAAACACAGCAGGCCAGGCAGCATCCGAGTAGCAGGAGAATCGACGTTTCAGGCATCAGCCCTTCTTCACGAATGGCTGAAGAAGGGATTATGCCCGAAACGTCGATTGTCCTGTTCCCTGGATGCTGCCTGGCCTGCTGTGTTTTTCCAGCCCCACATTTTTCAACTCTGGTCTCCAGCATCTGCAGCCCTCACTTTCTCCAATGTATAACAATGTGCATTTTCCTTTCTTTGCAGAAGAAGCTCTTTGTATTTTCAGAGGATTTCTTCAATCAACACTTTGGTTTTGGAAATTAATTCCTGGGTGTCGAGTGAATCATTTTGTGTTTCCACACCAAGAGCTTTCTCTGCACTGACTCCATCAAGTACTCCTTGGGCAACAACAACAGAGTTAAGTGTAAAATAAATTTCCATCGGCAGTATCCTCTTTATGTTCTCGCAAGATAAGTGCACTGCCATTTGAAAATTGATTAATTCTCTCTCTGCACTGTTCACATTAAGTAATCTTCAATCACACTGAGGTCGACGTCTGCAGTGCACAATCCAGAGTCGTAAATCTTCGGATTCGATCAGATTTTAGATCCCACTGTAATGTCACAACTAGTGCTGGGACCCTGACTTGCAGGGAAGGTACGGGTGATGTGTGTTTAAGGTGCAAGCTAGGCGGATTAATGTGGAATTGAGGCATTTGTTTCCACTGTGAGGCGGGTGTGGCTTTGGAATGCATTGCCTTGAAGGATAGTTGAGGCGGGAAAGCTTAGAATCTTTAAACAGTTCTTGGATGAATAGTTGAAGTTCCACAGCATTGGTGAAATGCGGGCACGTTGGGAAAGTGCAGGCATCATTGGGATTTATGACGCTAAATACTTGAAGTTCTGAAAGGTATCTTTGGAATGGTATGATTCCAGGAAGTGGTTGAATATCAAAGAAAGGAGAAATTCATTGATTCCAAACAAATGTCAAGAGGGTGGTTGCAATTAATGCTTTCTAAATTTCAGTGCAGGAATACTGGTCAAACAGCCGTTCTCCATAATGTATGGTCCGTCGCTTAAAAAAAAAGTTGTTTCCATGCCTTTCCTGAGATTAATCATTACTCATTACTTTTCGTCTAGTTTCAAATGAAAATGAACTATCACTTTCAAAGTGAATGTCTGACTCACAAAGTAAAATACTCCTTTAACGGTTTTGAAATTTTGCAACTGGTAATGTAAAGATGCTCGGTTTTATTAAGTAAAGAGGTTTTCTGTTCCAAGTAGACCAGAAAAGCAAGCGAGTAGTTGGTTGAGAGCTAAATTTATTGAGCATTATATAATTATGTGGGGCATGCAAAATATGACTTTGCCTTAGCGTCGGGTGGGTTCAAAATTAGGTGGTGCATTCTTAAAGTGAGAGGAGAAAATTTTAAAGTAAACATGACAGGCAACTGTTTGTTCAGAGAGTGGTTCGTGTGTAGAATATACTGTCAAAGAACTGTTGTGGATGCAGGTAAACTAAAAAAGTTTAAAGAACATTTTGTTCAGTTCATGAATATGATAGGTTTGGAGGGACGAAGGTCAAGTGAAGGCAGGAGGAACTAGATTAGTCCAGGGACATGGTCAGCATGCAGCAGTTGGCCTGATTCCATGCTGTGTGTCTCTATGACTGCAGAAAAAGGGGTTAGGTGGGCAGGGTGGTGAGGTGAGGACAGGTGAACTTAAGTGGAGGGTGCGACTTGGTTAGTCGATGGGATGACTGAATATACTTCGTTCCTGGAATGAAGGGTCGATGACAGGAAAGGAATTGAGTAGGCAGAGGCTGGAAAGGGAATCGGGTGATGGTTGCTTCATCTGCAACTGGAGAAGATGCAAAACCTGCCGGCACACGACACCCCTCCCCGACATGCAAAGCCGCAAACAGTCCTTTCAGGTGAACCAGAGGATCCTCTACGTCTCCTCCAACATAGTTTACTCTATGCGGTGCTCCCAATGTGGCCTTCTGTACACCAGGAAGGCCAAACATAAATTAAGAGTATGTTTCGCCAGGTATCTCATCCAGCGTGGCAAGGGCCCGACCTAAATTCACAGTCACTGTCCGTTTTAATTACACTTCCCACTTCATTTCCAACATGACCATCATTACTCTCCTCCTTGGCGACAAAGAATCAATCTGAAAATTCGAGGAACAGCACCTCATCATCTATCTGGGCAACACAATGCCCATAATGTTCAACAATAACACCGAAGGTTATTCCAATTTGAAATAACCTCCCTTCCAATGACCCGACTCCCTTCTCAAACTCGCCCCTTCTCTTCCATTCTTCCTATCGACCCTTCCTGTGGCACCAATCAGATTAATTCCTCCCATCGATCACCCAGGTCCTACCGTCTTCCTGTGTTGACGTATCGTCACCTCTCCACGCTGCGCCTCACTCCCTTCACCTGCAGTTCCCATAAACCCAGTCCCAGTCTTGAAGAAGCATTTCCGCCCATACGTTGACTTTAACCCCTGCTGATGCTGCCTGGCTTGCTGCATACTTCCAGCCTTCTGCTTTTCTGCCAATGTTTCCAGTATCTGCAGATTTTGTGGTGTTGGGTGGGGGTTGGTTGTACTGAATGATGGCCTGTTCTTCCTTAACTCGTTCTTCTCTGGCAATTTTGACGATAATCAGAACCACTTGTACTGAAAAGCGATTATCCTGCCTCTGCTGATACAAGCTATGGAAGCATTCTGATGAACAGATTGAGAGATTTCATTCTGTGAAGCCCTATGCGCATCAATTTTCATTTCGACTGACTTATGATTTGAGTGATGTCACTGCCTTCAATCAATAAACTGATATTAACAACAACCTTTCATGGAAAGCGGTTGACAGTGCCTTAGCTGACATTTATTTTTCACCCCGAATTTCTCTGAGCGCAATTAACATGCAACCACATGGCTATGGTTTTGGAGTCATGTTTAAATAAAACAAGTAACGACGACATATTTACATCCACAGAGGATATAAGAGAACTGCAATTCATTTTCCAGAATTCCACAGTGTTTGAATGCTGAACACTGAGCTATTATAATTGGTTAATTAATTTATTCCAAATTCTGCCGTCTGCTGTCGTGAAAGTAAAGGCAGGGGAACATTAGCTTGGGTTTCGGATTACAAGGCCAAATTTAAGGGCACTAATTCCTCCCATACCATTCCCATCATCGCTCGGCATTAGGAGAAAGTTTAACAAATTTTCAAACCAGAAGAAAACTCAGGTCTCAACGATTTGATGTATTCAATCAATAATCCAGACTTATCCAAGATGGTGGAAGAAAATGGTGACTCCTTGGGAGCGGTCTACAGCATTTTTACAAATGGCATATGTATTTGCAGGTTTGAAAACCGTCTGATCGACAAGAAGTGAATATCGATGCTGAAATCATAGGATGGACCTCCCTGTGGAAATGTGAAATCAAAATCGAAAGATCTTCACAGGCTGGAAAGTGCTGAGGACGGGTCATTGGACCTGCAATAGTACCGTTCATTTCTCTTCACAGGTGCTGCAAAGCCTTTCCAGCACGTTATGATTTTGTCTGGTTGCGATCCGACCAGATTTGGAATGACCGCACACCCTACGGTGACAAGGCATTGTGCATTCCCAACCAGATTGAATTCTCATAAAACTCAGGCAGCGTCTGTTGCCCACGAAACTACCAGATGCACTCACTTACTTTCGGAAGCAGCATATTTCTCTCACTGACACCTGAGATGAAAGAGCCGCCGAGAGGACCTCTGCCCCAGGTCCATTGGGAGCACTTACTCACTTCTCGAACCAGCTGATTCACTCACCACCATATGGGATCAAACGAGAGCTCCCACACACGCAGGAGGATTTTGAGCCACGCTGAACGTCAGTTGTCTTTGAAACGACAGGATTTCTAAATCTGTCCTCTCCCAAGCATATATATGGAAAACCTCCAAACTAGGACATAACGATGGATGACCTCAAGGATAGACATGCTTTCAAAAGGGAATTGCGAGGCTTTTGAATGCTCTGTTGCACAGAGTCATGGCACACCGCGGTTACACCTGACGGTGCCTCACAATCTGTGAAATTGTCAGTTCAAGAAACTGAATACTCAGTGACTTCAGGCATGTCAAGGGGCTACGGAATATTCCTTCTAATTGACACCACCTTGTGCTCAGCTGCAGCGATCCTGGTGAGTCACTACTCCCTGAACCTAAATATCTTCCAGTAGAATACTATTCCTACTACCTATCAAGTGTGCTTACCACTGGTATCCTAAAATCAGTCTATACTACACCCTATGTATAAGTGAAGAACGCACTTGATGAAGTATAGAACGTTGCAAACAGTCTTGAGATGGAATAACCGAAAGCCCCGTTGATGATAGTTGATGAGTTCAACCAGGTCAATCTCAAGAATGTGTTTCCACAGTAACAAATAGAAATGGCCTGTCTCAACAGTAGTCCAAACATCCTTGATCATCAAAGATGGCTACAACCATTAAAGATGGCTAACTCTTCATTCTGCATGCGCATTTAAAAACATCAGGCCATAACACTGTCCTAATCCAGGCTTCCAAGCAGAAATTGTAGCGTGAAGTCCCAGCACAGAAAATAATGCAACGATTATCTGAGAAAACAGAAGGGCTTCAAAGGAACTTTTAAGAATCAGTGGACTGGTCCATGATTAAGAAACCAGCAGAAAAGCTAAACGCGTTTGCCACTATTGTTACAGACTTTGTTAGCAGGTATGTAGATGGCTGCGTGCCAGTGAAGTTAATCTGGACGTCCCCCAACTGGAAACTATGATTGAACTGAAGTATGCAGTCTGTAGGGAAGCCAGCAGCTGAGTTGTTTATGTCGGGTGACTGACGTTTCGCGGAATGCAGGCACGACGTTAGAAAGGCCATCAGGAACGCGAAGAGGGAGTACCAAACGGTGCAGCAGATCAGGGAAGCATAACAATCTAACCAAACTTGGACATCTAATACTGTGACGATGCTGGGCTAGAAGAAACCAAAAAAAGGTATCTCCAGCAACAGGGTATTCCTACACGATGAGCTCTGTGCATTCAATGCTCGCTTTGAATATTAGGGCAGTGAACTGACGCCACGTGTCCTCGCAGCATCGGATCCAGCTGTATATTGAGGCATTGCCACAGGCATTCGATCTGCCTTCTTCAGAGGGAACCCATGGAAACCGACGAAGCTAGAAGAGGTTTCTCGCCGTGTACTCAATTGCTACAGAGAGTTTGAGTATTCACAGACATCATTATCCTATCTTTAATATAGCCTGATGGTCCCAGCTTCTTCAAGAGGACTACAATAGCACGAGTGCTAAAGAATAGTCATAAAGTGCACCACACTGACAACCACACAGTGGCCGTGACATCCATAATTCTGAAATGTTCAAATAGGTTGGTCTCATTGATTGCCTTGATATCTTGTAATTCGCCTACCGGTCCAACATATCCATTGCTGACACAATCTTGCTCGAGCTGCGCTCATGTCAGAAAGTGTGGACAAGAAAGTTGCTGATGGAACAGGGGAATCGATACTTTGGGCAAATACCCGTCTTCAGGATGGGCTTATGCCCAAAATGTGGACTCCTCTGCTCCTGGGATGCTGCCTGACCTGCTGTCCTAGTACCACACTCTTTAATCTGACCTCCAGCATTTGCTAACCTCACTTTCTCCCAACGAAGACAGTGATGTCAACTTCTACTTATTGACTAGAGCTCCACCTTTAATAATACAATTCAACACAAGCTGATCCCGAAACTCCAGGATCTAGATTTTTGCTCCCGTCTCTACTGATAGATTTTCAACTTCCTGATCCACAGGCCACAGACCGTGAATGGAGGAGATAACGGTTTCCCCATGGTAATCCTTAACACGTGTGCCCGTGAGGCAGCAAGCTCTAACAATTATCCCGCTATACATTTGCAGCCAAATTCCGCATCAACCCAAGTTACGAGCTTGCGAACCGGCAGAGTAGATCAAATCTCAAAATCCGACGAGGCAGAGTACAGGAAGGAGATAACATGCTTCGCAGGGCAGAGTCAAGACGGCAATATTTCCATCATCGTCAGCAAAACGAAGGAGTTAGTCATTGACTACGACAAGATGGGCACGGCCTATCTGCATCAATGGTGCTGTTGTGGAAACGTATTGGAAGTGTCAAGTTGCTGCAAGAGGCGATCAACAGCAACTTGTCTGGGTGCACCCATGTTGGCAGGGCGATGAAGAAAGCACAAAATCGTCTTTTCATTCTCATGAGGCAAATGAATTTCAGCATGTGCAGAACGAATCTAATCGTTTTTCAATCGATGCTGCAGTGAAGCACTTTGTAAATTCTCTTTGCATTTCTCACAGATATCATTGTCTCAGGTGTTGTGCCCATCAACCCACTGTGCTACATGTCAGTCTCCAGGTATAAGTATGAGACAATCACTTGCATTATTTTTCAGGTTCAAAGTGAATGAACGTTTAGCACAGTGCTTTTGGAACACACTGTTCCTTTTCAAACGTTGCTCGCTGAGACAAAATTTGCGACACTTCTGCATAGTTAATGGATCAATCTCTCTCCGGTAGATGAAAGTTGATGCACAAGTGTCTAGATTGTCGGCATCAACGAAATTCGCAACATTACAATGCACGAAAACTGAATGGAAATGCCAACTTGGAGAATACCATCCAGATGTGGTCCAGTTACCCGACAAATCTATTAACGTCATCCAAACCATTATAAGACAGCTCACGGTCATATTGAATGCATTATACTTCAATTACATGCATACTCAAGTACGGAAGAAGATGATTACAGAGAAAAGTTGAAATGTTATCTTCCAGGCCGCCATCTTAGGTACCTAAAAGAAACACTATCATACATTTTACCACTCGTATCAGTCACCAGTTCAGAAGCTGTCCTTGCACCATTCCATGCCGGCAGCCCACTTCGTTCCGTGCTTCATGAGGCCACCAGCTGTTGTTTTCAAAAGATTTAAGTAATGTCCGGTTACCCTCTTGTCGTTCTTTTTTAAAAGGATCTAAAAGCCGAAACATCCAGCAACCATTCCTGCACCTGTGCAATCCATAGCTCTGTTATGGCCACAATATAATAGTTCCATTCTCTGGTACATGCTCTAAGTTATCACTTGCATTGAAGCAGGCACACTTTAAGTCGTCCCTTTGACCTATCAATGGTATATCCATCCTGACAGACTCTGTTTCATTCTATTTCGACCAGTTCTTCAACTGAGTCTCTCTTCTGATCTGAAGCGCTGGTTTGCATTCCCCTGCCAATCTAGTTTAAACACTCCTGAAGTGATGTAAAAATCTCCTGATCAGGACATTCGTTCCCCTCCTGTTTAAGTAGAACAAATCCATAATGTACAGATCCATTTTCTCCAGCAGGTACCCAATGGAGAGTTTGAGACAATAAAATGTCTGAATTTGTTGGACATGGTTTCATTGGAATGTCAAAGGTTGAAAAACAAGCTTCTGGTACCTAGGATGGGAGAGTTCAAATCTAGGCGGCAGTCTTTCAAGGTAAGATTAGAAAGACATGAAAGACGCGTGAGGGGCAACATTTTCACCCAGGGAATGGTTCTTGTCCGGTAAAAAAAAAGGATAGCAGTACAATTACAACATGTTAAATACCTTTCTGTGAGTACATGAGGAAGAAAGATTTGAATAGAAAAGCATCAAATGCAATCTAGTGCAACTGCTTTTCCTTGCCAACTTGGACGTCATGAAGTGGTTGGACTGAATAGTCGGTTTCCATGCTGTATGACTCTAGTAAATAATCTGCTCTGCTTTGTTATTTTCTTTATTTTGTCCAGAATTGTCTTTGTTTGATTCTGTGTCGTTTCTGTGAACGGGTGCTGAAAAAACTCTTCCTGTTGTAAAGCATAGATCATCATCGTCATCCCGGGCCTGACGGGATATATCCTAGGATTATGTGGGAAGCAAGAGAGGAAATTGCAGAGCCGTTGGCAGTGATCTTTTCGTCTTCACTGTCAACAGGGGTGGTACCAGGGGACCGGAGAGTGGCAAATGTTGTGCCCCTGTTCAAAAAAGGGAATAGGGATAACCCCGTGAATTACAGGCCAGTTAGTCTTACTTCGGTGGTAGGCAAAGTAATGGAAAGGGTACTGAGGGATAGGATTTATGAGTAACTGGAAAGACACTGCTTGATTAGGGACAGCCAGCACGGATTTGTGAAGGGTAGGTCTTGCCTTACAAGTCTTATTGAATTCTTTGAGGAGTTGACCAAGCATGTGGATGAGGGAAGAGCAGTGGATGTAGTTTACATGGATTTTAGTAAGGCATTTGATAATGTTCCCCATGGTAGGCTTATGCGGAAAGTCAGGAGGCATGGGATAGTGGAAAATCTGGCCAGTTGGATAGAAAACTGGCTAACCGGTCAAAGTCAGAGAGTGGTGGTAGATGGTAAATAATCAGCCTGGAGCCCAGTTACAAGTGGAGTTCCGCAGGGATCAGTTCTGGGTCCTCTGCTGTTTGTAATTTTTATTAATGACTTGGAAGAGGGAGTCGAAGGTTGGTCAGTAAATTTGGAGATGATACGAAGATTGGTGGATTTGTAGATAGTGAGGAGGGCTGTTGTCGGCTGCAACGGGACTTAGATATGATGCAGAGCTGGGCTGAGGAGTGGCAGATGGAGTTCAACCCTGCCAAGTGTGAGGTTGTCCATTTTGGAAAGACAAATAAGAATGCGGAATACAGGGTTAACGGTAGGGTTCTTAGTAAAGTGGAGGCGCAGAGGGATCTTGGGGTCTATGTTCATAGATCTTTGAAAGTTGCCACTTAGGTGGATAGAGCTTGTAAGAAGGCCTATGGTGTATTAGCGTTCATTAGCAGAGGGATTGAATTCAAGAGTCGTGAAGTGATGTTACAGCTGGACAGGACTTTGGTTAGACCACATTTGGAGTACAGTGTGCAGTTCTGGTCACCTCACTTTAGGAAAGATGTGGAAGCTTTGGAGAGGGTGCAGAGAAGATTTACCAGGATGTTGCCTGAAATGGAGAATAGCTCGTACGAGGATAGGTTGAGCGTGCCAGGCCTTTTCTCATTGGAACGGAGAAGGATGAGGGGTGACTTGATAGAGGTGTATAAGACGATCAGGGGAATAGATAGACTAGACAATCAGAAACTTTTTCCCCGGGTACAACAGAGGACATAAGTTTAAGGTGAAGGGTGGAAGGTATAGGGGAGATGTCAGGGGTAGGTTCTTTACCCAGAGAGTGGTGGGGGCATGGAATGCGCTGCCTGTGGGAGTGGCAGAGTCAGAATCATTGGCGAACTTTATGTGGCAATTGGATTGGTACATGGATGGGTGCTTAAGCTAGGACAAATGTTCGACACAACATCGTGGACGAAAGGGCCTGTTCTGTGCTGTATTGTTCTATGTTCTATGTAATTGTTCGTCTGCTAAGGGCATTGATGACTTAACAAATTGTTACGTCTTTCGTTTGAGATTCAAAATCAGAGACAGCAATTAATTATTCACAATGCCAATGTTGTTTACTTTTTAAGATGTCGTTAGAAATTATTGAAATTGCTACTGGGGATCTTTGATGGGTTTATATTACAGGGCAAGGTACAAATCAGATCATACAGAATCACTGGAATGTCGCCAGCCCAACCATACTGCGCTGACTCATGAAATGAGCATCATTGCTGAGAACATTTGTCATAGAACATGGAACGCGACAGCGCAGTACAGGTCCTTTGGCTCTCGATGTTGCACTGGCCTGTTAAACCACGCTGAGCTGCAAATCCCTGCCTGCTACCAACATGTTTGGACACTATTCCAGCCCAAATGATCATCCAATGTTATTTTGAATACCTGCAATATTATGAACAATATTATTTAATATTGTTACAAGGGGACATAAATTTAAGGTGAAGGGTGGAAGGTATGGGGGGATGTCAGGGGAAGGTTCTTTACCCAGAGAGTGGTGGGGGCATGGAATACGCTGCCTGAGGGAGTGGCAGAGTCAGAATCATTGGTGACCTTTAAGCGGCAATTGGATAGGTACATGGGTAGGCGCTTAAGCGAGGAAAATTGTTCAGCACAACATCGTGAGCCGAAGGGCCTGTTCTCTGCTGTATTGTTCTATGTTCTATGTTCTAAGGACATATATACACCGAGAGATGGTTCACGACTACTGTCAGAGAAAAGAGTGAGGAGTTGGAGTCGTTGGAATTCAGCAGAATGAGAATCCCGCATTACAAGAGAGATTAATGTTGCCGCAGTGGACGGGGGCAATGCAGTTTTGTGACTGCAGTCAGGTCAGCAGTGATCTTATTGAATTATGAAGCAAACACGAGAGGCTGATTCGTTCTGTTCCTGCACTCGGATTGAACGGTTTATCCAATCAAACACATGCAGAGCCAGAATGGAAGGGATAGGTATATCGTGAAACTCAACCTAGACATCATTGCATAACCATTGGGATTTTTAGAGAAATATTTCTAGATTTCGTATCGGTGACACAATGCCCATCTCGCTTTATCTCGTTTCAATCTAAAGGTAAAAAGGTGGTAATATCCCAGAATGTGTGCACGCAACGTATATGCCGAGGAAAGCAGTGACTGAAACATTACAGAATGGTCCTTCCCCACATTGAGTCGGTCCTGACAATATTATGACACATCAAATGCACAAAACAACATAAAAACAGAAGAACATAAAAAAAATGTTCGAGTAGAGTAGGCCATCTGCGCCATCGAGTCTGCTCCGACATTCAGTGAGATCATGCCTGTGTTTTATTTTGTGGTCTCAAATTCAATGACCCACTCTCTCACAATAGCTGGTACTTCCTTTCTGCTTCAAACATCTATCTTTGCCATCAAAGCATTCGAGGAGGTATCCTCAACGGCATCAGTCGGGAGGGAATTCCACAGATTTACTACCGTTTTTGTGAAAAAGTTTCATCTCAAATCGGTGCTAACACTACAGCCCCTTATTCTGAGGTTTTGGTCATGCAGGTTCGCCCGCCAGGAGAACAGCTTTGCTGCCTCTATTTTAGTTATTCCTCCATAATTTTGCCTCAGGGCATTTTCAAGTTTGTGAGTTTTCCCGCCTCAACTAGCCTCCCAGCAACTTCTAGAACCACGCCATATTCTGCACGAAAATATTTTCGTCCCTCGAAATCTCATGGCTTTCAGTTGAAAGTTGCCTCCTTCTTATTGACGCTTCGAGTTTCGGCAAGAACTGCTTTCCATTCACCTTGTCCATGTTCAAGATGAATTTTTGGATCCCTACTGGGTTCCTACCACAGGAATTGCTCTGACCTAAACATAAATTCCACCCTTACGTTTTCTCTTTTCGTTACTGAAATTCACCATCCCAGCTAACTTGTTGATCCATATCCGCTGCAGCCCACGGATTCGCATAATCCCTATACTGCAATGACCAGAACTGCACAGAGTGTTCCAGGTGTCAACTCACCAAGGTTCTGCTGGATTCAGCTCGTCACCAGTGAAATCCGGTCCACCATCGACAAGGCACACTTGAAAAATTTGATCGAAAGCTCCCAACTTTCGATCTTGGATGAGTATAACTCCAACAACACGTAAAAAACTTTACATCATCCAGAAGTAAGAAACCCACTTAATCGGCATCACATCCACAGACATGACCTTCTCCACTGGCATTTCTCAGCTGCTGCAGTGCACGACATCTACATGATTCCCTGTAGAAATAATCAAAATGACGGTGAAAGCAACTTGCAAACACATGACTGCGACCATCGAGAGGGCTAAGTATAATATGTGCACATAACTGCACCTGTAAGATATCCTCCAAACCAGTCATCATAACCAGCTAACCTCTTTGGTTCTTCTGTGTCACGAATTTAAATTCCAGAAATTGTCTCCTGAGATAAAATGTGGATGAACCGCCCAAGTCCCATTCACTTATCTCCATGTGGATCTCAACCTCACCGTGATGCTCACCGCTGCTTTTCCTGCTAATACCAAACTGCTCCAGCTAACCAATGCATGTGTGCCTTAAGCACCGAAAGCTCCAGGATTACCCTCGATCTAAGATTGTCCGGAAAGTCATCTAGATCTTAACATTAAAACCAATTGTTTATCTAACATTGTCAAAATTCTAATCCAAATTTAATATTCATTGTACCCTTAACGATACGAACCATACACCTAATCCAGAATCCAGGCTATCCCTGCTGATACATTTAAACAGGACTGAAAGTCACTCAATTGCAGTTCCATTGATACTGAATCCTTCATTGAATGTTAAGACTGATCCGAAGATTAATTGTTAAAGCTCACCACTATCTATATCTCCGAAACCAAATATCGCCTCTCAATATTAATCACAGAAAGTACCCGTGCCCCTTATCTCTATTCCAACAGCACGACAACTCTTCTGTCCCATATCAACCCCCAAATATATCACGGTTCCAAGAAACAACATTCACAATGAACCCTAATCTCAGATCAAAACAGGGCTTGCAATGTGCCCCACGCAAACAAGATAAACATATGCTAACAGGTCGAAACAGGAGACGCAATCAGGAGCATTCACTGAACATCTCCGTGAAACCTTTTTACCCTCCTGTGAACAGTCCACAGTATTCCTGTTTCGGGGCTTTATGCACGAAACGTCAATTCGTCTGCTCCTCGGACGCTGCCTCACCTGCTGTGCTCTTCCAGCGGCTACTTCTCGACCTTCAATTCCAGCTTCTGCAGTCCTCATTTTCTCCACAATATTACACAATGCTGATGTAATAATCTGACGAGCATGGTTCACTAAATGCCAACATATCCTAACCAGCTCGATATCTCACTGGCCTTAATCACATTCACAGACAGATTATTCCCCAGCCTTTCTCTCATCCACAAACACCCCACAATTTTTTATGTTTGAAGTGTTCTCAAGCTGGACGATGTTTTTGCGGATGTTAGATATTGTTATGCAACTAACAAGATGGTGGGGATATTTTATTCATTCGTGTGATATGGGACTCGCTGATGTGACAGCACTTATTGCCGGTTATCAGTTGCCCTAATAAGATGGTGGTAACAGATTCAGTCTGTGTGGTGCATGGAACGCGGCAGCACTGGCAGCGAGCAAGTTCCAGGATTTTGACCAAGCAACACGAAAAGAGCAATGATGTAAGAACGATGGGTGAATAGGAGGTGGAACTTTTAGGGGTTGATGTTCTCAAGCAAATATTATCTTGCCTTTCTAGAGAATTGTGATCATGATTTTGGATCATAAAACTGCTTTTTTAAAAGTATCTGCAATGCATCATGAATATGGTAACCATTGCTCAAATAAACATGGATAATACTGACCTTCTTGTGCACTGTTGAAACAGCACCCAGTCAGGCAAGTCGGGAGGATTCCATCAAACTTGCGACTTGTCAGTGTGGAATAAACTTGATGAGTCAGAAGGTTTACAATACTCTAAGCGTCTGAATTGCTCTTGGAGCGAGTGTACGTGCCTGTCCAAACCACTTTAGTTTCCACTCAATGTTAACCCACACTATGTTGCTTTTCGAGATAGGGAATTCATGGATAACCAGGAAAGCGTAAATACAGGATTGTAAAACATAAGTAGTAGAGGTAGAAATTACATGCACAATGCCTCACGTTTGTAAAGTTATAATCATATGTGTATTGGAAGGGTGATGGAAAGTTGCATCAGAGCACGAGAGTAAATTAGAACCTGCCAAAGATTCAGTGCCATTACAAATCACGTTTTCCCAAGGCTGCCAAATATTCACAACAAATGATTGAGACAGTTACGTTTCCAAGTTTTTTTTTTAAGCACAGGTCTTTTCTGTAGATGTGAACAGTCGATGGAAGACGGAGGTTTGAAGAACTTGGCAATAAGTGAATGCCCATATAATGGAAAACTACCGTTCTCACAGAACGTGTTGTAAATATGAAGTAAAGCTACCGAGAGCACGGGGAACGTAACTTCAGCAGGGTAGATATGATCAAGAAACTCAAAGACAAGTGAGTGAGGTAACGATGGAGAGATGAATTTTTTGAGACTTATTTATCTGTTAAGTCACAAATCTGAAGAAGGCCATGGAAATTGCCGAATTCTGTTTTGCTCATTTTTATTTTGTGAAATACTCAACTGCATATTTTTAATAAAAGAGGGCGGTGCTATGGAGCGAGTTTGAGTTTGGACCTTGAAATTCAGTCACTGATCATTGATTGAAGGTCATCATTACGAGGTCTCAAGCTGGAAAAGCAAATATTTACAGGACCATTTGCATTGGACATTGATACAGTTTCTAATACTGTTTAGTTACTTCACGTGATGAGTGTCGTCCATTCATTAGGGAGTCTGTGTTTCTTCCAATTCATTCCACACGCTAAACATTATCAGTGTCACAGGACTATTTCAGCTGTTGTCATCTGTTTTTTCCTACGTTTCAAGAAGAAAAAACATAACAAATCAATTCAGAATATTGCGCAACATAAATATCCACGTGGAGATTCTTATGAGTTTAAAATTAAGGTCCTGCAAATCGGTCGTAACAGAATCACACTGAGGGAGATTGCCTACAGAAGCATGGGACAAATTAATGCGCATTGAAAATGCATGCTACAATTCGAACAGTGGGAAAAGTATTGTACCTAGTGCTTTGGGTCATTGGTTTTCCTGGTGAGTGAAGACCATTACTGAGGCTGATCAACTCTCTGCCTGACCTTGTTTCTGCGGTTGTCCAGTGAGCACGAATGTCAACTGCAGCAGCACATTAGATCAAATATCCCAGATATAACTCTGCAGTTTCATTTTGCTGCTGCCACTGTTTCAATCTCTCTTCCTTTTGTTATTGCAATCAATGTTGAACCTTTCCATGAGGAGAGCACAGTCTCTGATGAATCTTATGTGAAGGACTGTTATCATTTGTACAGTGATTGAATAGAACGAAATTGGGATATTATCCTTCAATTGTTAAGGTTCAGAAATTCATTCCAAACAGAAACTTTAAAAAGAACCATTTCCAAGAAAAGTCGTGGACTGAAGGAAAACAACAACATGCAATTCCACTGACCATATTATAGCTCAGGCAATGGATGTCTGAACACAAGGGATTGACAGAAACAAGTTCTTTTAGGCAGCACTAGGTCAGCAGGCAGAAGCGGTCCTTCCCAGCAGACCTGCTGTTTAAGGGTAGACTGAATCGTTTGCTGGTGCGAGTTGATGGTGGCGGGGAGGTCTTCCAGTTGCTTCCAAGAAATACAGAATCAGAATTTCGTGGATATGTTAGAGACATGTGATGAAGTTGTTTCAGGCGCATGGTAATGGAACACAGCTCAAATGATCACCAGTTTGCTTCAGGATTTCAGGGTAAATTGCTGGGGAAAGCAGATACTGCTGTTTGTGGTAATTTGCCAATGTAGAAATCTATTGCAGTCATGCTCAATGAGTAAGAAGCTTGGGGAAGGATATATAAACTATCCTCCAGTGAGTCTGGAATATTCAGAAGATTGTTGTTCATGCAAAAGTGTTGACACTTTCAGCTGATGTTCGAATTACGTTCATTTCACAAAGTTCTCCTGAAGCATGGGTCAGTTCAGGTTCTATCTCGCACACTCCCGCTCTCACTGTCCCTTTCTCTCTCACTGTCCCTTTCTCTTTCTCTCTCTCTCTCTCTCTCTCTCTCTCCTCTCTCTCTCTCTCTCTCTCTCTCTCTCTCTCTCTCTCTCTCTCTCTCTCTCTCTCTCTCTCTCTCTCTCTCTCTCTCTCTCTATCGTACAATGATCTTTTCTTCGTTATTTTTACAAGTACATGGCCAGTATCTTCTGAAAAGACCGAGTGGCTGAGATCGATGACAAATAACTCAAAAGCAAAATCACTGGACAACCAAGACAGGTGTCACTCTCAGAACAGACCTCTCGTTTTAAAAAAAAGGAGGACATCTCCAATTAAACGTTAGGGTTTGATTAGTGATGTAGAATATCGAAACCTCGGCTTCAGGAACAGAATTCTTTGAAATTTGCGCCACATGCAGAAAGGTTGGCTTAAAAGGCGTGCAGCACTCTTATATTCAGTGCGTAGACCTTTGAGGATAGGAGCTGGGGCTGTCCGTTTAGTTTACACAGGACGTTACTTTGGAATCTCCTGGAGTACTGTGTCCAGTTATAATCGTCCTGCCGTGGAAAAGACGTAATTAAGATGTAGAGGATTCTGTGAAGGTTGGCCAGAATGTCGCCAGGAATGAATCGCTTGTGTTGGAAGGGGAATCTAGTTCTATGTTCACCGCAGGTAGTTCAGGAATAAACTGACAGTGATTTATAAAATCATGAGGGAGCATAAGCAATGCGAATGGCAGGTGTCTCTTCCTTAAGGTGACAGTTTTCAGGACATTGGACCATAATTATAACGTGAGAGGAGAAAAGTTTCCAAAAAAAATCACGAAGGACTTTTGTTTTTGCACAGAGAGCAATTCGTATGTGGAATGAACTTCGAGAAGAAATAGTTAATACGGATACCGTCATAACGTTTTAAATACATTCAATTACGTGAATGATTTAGAAACGTTTGAAGGAATATTGGCCAACCGTGGGAAGGTAGTACGAGTTGAGTTTGGGATTATGTTCGCAATGGAATACTTGGACTAAATATCCTGCTTCCAAGCTGTATGACTCTGGGACCCATTGACTCTCTGGCTCCATCAGTACCACCAACAGGTACTAACACAGCAGCTTTGGTCAGGAAGTGGAATGGTCCACATTACCCCAGTGACTGTACATTGTGGTGTAGATTGTTGAGTCACGATCTATTCTGAAGCTAGGTACCTGGGCAGATTAAAACAACTAGTCTATTTCACGAAGTGTTTAATGGAGTATCCTCTATGATCGATTAATGCCAATGGAGTGAAAGCAATTCTGATGACTATCAGCAACGTTTTATTCAGCATTTCCTGGAGCTAAGCCATCAAAGCTCAGGCCAAAAACTATTGTCATATCTGTAAGTTCATTCTAAAATTACTCGATTAGAATGAAATTGTAACTCATTGTTATTACATGATTCTAATGTTGCAGTATTCAAAGCACGGAAACTTGGCATTTGGGCCAACTATATCTGACAAACGTAAAGCTCCACACAGCCCTCCGTCCAGTCCACGTCTTCTTGCGCACATATGAACATATGAACACATCCTGCCACTTCTGCCTTCCTCAGGCAGAATGCTCATGCTTTCTTAACAGTTTTTCGTTAAAGCTCATTCCCCACAACACCAATAGTTCGACAACTCGGAGCAAATGGCATCTGCCCTTGAATTGCTTGTAGTATGTAATTGCTACCGCTTGCTATTGCTGAAAGGAGAATTGCAAAATCTATCTAAAGGAGAATCTTGGGTTTCAGGAACAGTTATCATTTTATCATGAATATTGCAAGTTCAGTCTTTGGCATTGCTTGAACTGAAATTGGTCTGATAGAATCAGAAAGTATATGATCTGCCTGTGCATTTGTTCCTCATTCAAAATCTTACTGGCCCAATTTCCTCTTACAAAAAGCCTGCTTCATGCCAAGTCCCACATGTATAAAACTGGAGGTGAGTTTCTGTCCTGTGTCAATTCAAATTATTGATCTTCTAACTAATTACTTTGACGTGTTTGTGTATGAAATCGATTCCTTACTACTTAGTTTCCATGATGGAGGATGTTCGTCTGTATTGATTATTTTTGATTTTCCTTCCCCCGTCTTACAGTCAATTCAGTGACAGTTGGAATCCTCCTTCGGGGTAAGTGTGGACTCTCATCATGCAGCCAGCTCTATCTGCTAGCCATGGCAGTGGTGGATCTATTGGTCGTTATCATTGAGATCATACTCAAACGAATCAAACATGATTTTTTCCCAACATCATTCTTGGACATTATCCCTGTCTGTTGCATTCATTCTGTTCTGCGCCGTCTACTCATAGATTGTTCTGTCTGGTTCACCATCACTTTCGTCTTTGATTGATATGTCACCATTTGTTATGAGAAACTGAAAACTAAATACTGCACTCAAAAAACTGCAACAGTGGTTCTCACAACAATAAGCTGTCTGTTTTTTCTAAAAAAAAAATTCCTGTCTACTTCAGAGTTGAACCTGAAAAGATCATTGGCAATGTACCATGGTATTGTACGAATTCAGGTGCATACTATGTTGACCCTTTGTGGAGAGGATTTAGCAACTTTGAAAAGATTCTAACCCCTTTCTTTTTAATTCTGTTCCTAAACGATCTGACAGTCAAACACATTTTCGTGGCCAGTCGAGTCTGGAAAGGTCTGAAGGGTCAGAGTAAGGGGTGAAATTCTAGTGACCCAGAGATGGAGAGTAGAACGCAGAGTATAATTTTACTTTTCGTCATTTCTGGTAGCTTCATATTTTTGTGGCTGTTGCACATTTCCTTTTATTTTGATATTGACGATCCTTTCGGTAATGATGGGGAATATATATTTGAAAGAGTTGCATACATGCTGCGAAATTTGAATTGCTGTACTAACGCCATTGCCCATTTTGCATCTCTGCCCAAGTTCAGAGAAAAGCTCAAGAACCCATTGAAAGCAATTTTTGCTTGAAATATTCCACCAGCACAATCAAAGCCACTGTGTGAGAAGTACTTATTGTGTGGAAACTATAGGAAGAAAATATCTGGGAGGTGTATGAGCAATTTTGTCAATTGGGGACAGAAGTTTGCACCATCTGAGGAATACTGAGAGCTGTTCTCAGATGCCAAATATAAAATGGCCAAGGAGAGGAGATGACTCTGGAATGACTTGAAATGAATGAAAAGAAGAAAACAATCACTTTAAAGAATTTCACAACAACAGAAAAGAGGAGGACTCAGAGTCCTTGGAGGAAATATCTGGACAAGAATTAGGAGCAGAAGGAGGCCGTTTATCTTTCTGAGTCCACCAGACAACTCAAACAGATCAGGGCTGATTATATACATCAATATCAGTTTCTTAAACCGCATCGACTCCAGTTGTTGTTAAACTGAAAAATTGAACTCATCCCCGCGCTGAACTGAGATTATCAGAGAACTGAAATTTACAAAAGACGTCAGACATGCCGAAAAACGTCATCAATGCAGCTAACGTTCGGTTGACCAGATATAAAAACGGCAGGAAGGCGTTCGAAAAGTGCCTCAAATGGACAGGAAATGACAGTTTTCGACATTGTCTCCTCCACTAGGTCTCAGCTCCTCGCATCCGTTCACACAAAGCAATCACAGGTTGACAAAAGAAAATGTTGTGCATACGGCAAATCCTCATGTGTAATTACACAATATATTCTCATGAAATTCATAATGAAAAACAAGTTTTTAAATTTGCATTCCGTCCATTTCTGATTGTGTCACTGCTGTCACCCTCCATTTGAGTGAACCCCTCGGCTTTACACGTGGGAAAGAATCGTGGTAAAATTTATGCACAGCCAGCAGATGCGTTGAGAAGTGAAATAAGAGGCCATCACATAGATGGGGGGAAGATACAGTTCCCCATTCATGCTAAGCGTTGACAGTCACTCAGAGCTAAACTGCGGACATGCCGAAAAACGTCATCAAACTCCATCTTCATATGTGTAAATGCTTTCTGAATATATCCTTTGCAGACAGTTCCTTTTCGAGCCACAAGTGAAACGAAGGTTTTCAGTCAGACGTGACTTTTCCATTTTGATGACTTCCCGATATCAGTCTCTTTGCTGAAAGCTTAATCGATTGCATTGCTTCCCCAGACTCGATTACGGCACTGCTGGAACTCAGATTCCACACTGTCGTAACTGGACATTAGATAATGCAATGCTGTCTGTTTCCAATTGCCATGACCTGCCAATCATAAATCCTTCCCGTCTGCTTCCTGCCTACTCTCAATCCCCTTATTAACTACCATCCTGAATTACATAAGCTTGCCCTTGTATATCAATCTCTGCATGGCCTCTTCCTATCCAAACGTGGCAATTGCTAATCTTCGATCACCAGCTTTACATTGATTGCCTCCTCCAGCCATTTTGTTTCTCCTTCCTTCTGTGATATGCTGGAATCTTGCAAGTCCCAACCCTTCCGTTCGCTGCAATGCACTTTAAACCTGCTATCTTTAAAATGGCATTGTCTCTGATGTTCTCCATAGCACTGTGCTGTCTTTGCCCATCTCCAGCTTTGAAAACATCCACAATTTATTAAAGCTCCAACAGCAACAAACTTCTTGATCTACTTTTATGCGACGAGTGCCTGCAGCAATCGCAGTCTCAGTTACACCATGCAGACCTCACAAGCTTCCCATGTGTTTCACAGTCTCCATCCCTCCAGAAAACACATCAATCTCCCCTTATTCTTTCGTCGACCTTAACACTATTACTCCTCCACCCGTTAAGTTCGCCATATTTCTGGAACTTCTTCCAAACAGACAGTGTTCATTGGCTGCTTCCACCTGTACATGGAAGTAACACTCTGTAACTCCTCCAGCTAATCTCCAATTGCTGCCTTTTAATATTCATTATCATCTCAAACACCAACATTTGTATCAAATTTCCCCCACACGCCTCCCTATTTTTCTTACCTGCACCAATCACTCCGACTTTCTCAACATTGTACCAACCCTGATTTGCTACAATCCTCTACTTCTCTGGAAATCTCTCAAATTCGTCTCCACGTTCCTGATTCTGTGACACATTCGGGCCTTTCCAAATCCCCACCCTGTTGATACATTCAAACCAATGTCCATTAATCTGTGAGTCCAACACACGTTAAAATGCATCCCCTCGCTGTAAATTCCGCCGCCGTTCTCAGCACTACTTAACTTTGTCCAGTCCATTTCGTCAACATCTTCAAAACGCAAAAACATGCCCATGGCTGGACCACCTTCAGCCCCAATAGACCTCCGTATCTTTGTACATTACTTCATCCACGACAAATGTGAAGTGTGTTTCTATCTGTCTTACTCAAGAATGCGTCAACATTTGCCACTGCGGAATTTGTTCAATGCTTCTGTTCTGCAGGGTGGTGTATTCTGATGATCATTTCAGGCCATTCCTCCTATTTCTGGTGATGTTGACTGGAGACCGCACTTCCCAAACTATTTTCAATGTGATGCTTCCAGCATACCACTCTGCCTGGCCTATTTCCCAGTAATGCGTTCTGCAAACCATTCTTCCATTCTTCCCAGCCAGACCTTATGCAACAGTTTTCAGAGACTTTCCAGAGGGAACTGGTTGCCTCACATCATGGATATTCCACCACAGAGAAGTGGCAAACCTTGCGGAATATCATGCACCTCAAAACCCTGGCTACCTTTGTGAAGAATACCTGCAAGACACTCGACTGGATTCAAGCCAAGGCAACTGAGATAGTGCAATCTTTGAAGCCAAGCGTGTCACACTCGCTGAGTACAAGCGGTCAGCTCGCTCGAACAAAGTGCAGATTCACAGGGCAGCCAGGAACAAGGTTCAGTGGACTTCCAGGTACATGTACAGAACACAGCTTAGTGAGGAACTTCAGGCGGCCACTGTAATGGTAAACATGAGGCTAATGTGGAAAGGCATCAAGAAGACAGGAGGACGTGTTCAGAGCTAGATAGGGCACCTCAAATCCTCTAATGAAGAAGTAATCACAGACAAAAGCCAGCAGATGAAGTGGTGGGATGAGCACTGCTCTGATCTCTGTGCCAGAGGTTATACCGTGTCTGCTTCAGCACTTGATATCGTGACATGCTTGCCAGCCATGGACAAGCTCGATGCAGAGCCATCAGCAGAATAGCTCAGCAAGGCTTTTGACATTTGGCCTCCAGTCAGGCCCCGAGTAGCGACGCGAGTGCTCCTGGTCTGATCAAATGCTGCAATACCAACTTACTGCTCCCATTGCATGAAGTCCTTTGTCAGTTCTGGCAAGAAGGAGCTGTAGTGCAGGCCATGAGGAATGCCAAGATCAGTGCCCACTACAAGAGCAAGGGTCGAGGGAAGTGACTTCAACAACGACAGAGGCATTTCTCCGAAACACTTGAGGCTAAGCCTTTGCTCGGGTCATCTTGACTCGCCTGCAGAAACAGCACAATGTTAACGACCCAGAGGCACAGTGCGAAGTCCGAGTTCAATGGTCAATAGAAGACACGAACTTCTCCATTCCCCAAATGCAGAAGAATGGCAGAGAAAATGCCCGTTCACACCGCCTTCATCGACCTTACCAAGGCGTTCGAATTGGTCAGCAGAAAGGACCTATTTCAAGAAAGGACCTCCTGGAGATCAGCTGCTCCCACGAAACTGCTGAGCGTGATAGCATCATGAAAGGGACAATGCAGTTCAACGGCAGCACTTCTGAGCCTTTCGACATCCATGGCGGCATCAAACAAGGCTGTGTCCTCGCTCCCACACACTTTAGGACTTTTTTTGGCAGTGCTCCTAAAACATGTCTTTTGCATGTCAACGGAGGGGATTTACAGAGGCATTAGATCAGACAGCAGGTTCTTCAACCTAACCTGCTCAGAGACAAGGCAATCATCAAGTACATGCTGTTTGCCGATGATGCTGCAGTTGCAACATACATCCAGCAGAAACTCCAGTTATTGATAGACTGCCTCTCCGACCCATGCAAGGATGTTGGGCTGACTATCAGTTTGAAGAAGACGAGCGTCCTGGGACGGGACACGGAGGAACCGGTAATCATCACCATCGATGACTCCAAGCTGAATAAATCATCAATTTATGTACCTTGGCTCTGCCATCGTGAAACCATGAGCACATTGCCGTATGGCAGTGAAACTTGGACTACATATGGCAGATAGGAGAGAATATTTATCACCTTTTATTCAAGGAGTATCCGATTCCATCCCGGTCATATCCTGGCAAGACAGAGTGTGCAACGCTGCAGTCCTATCTCGCGTTGGCCTTCCCAGCATTTACACTCTGCTCAGGTAGAGGAGACTATGCTGGCGGGGTCAAGACCAAAACTTGGAGGATGGCCACATCCTAACGGATATCCTTGATGGTGAGATTGCTACTGGGAAGAGACCTACTGGGCGCCCCAAACAGGGTTTCAAGGACGTCAATATGACGTACATGAAGACGCTTGAAATCGGAATGAAGTCCTGGTGGAGGCTTGCAGCTGACTGCACGAGATGGAGAAGGACCCTGAACCAACACCACAAAACAGGGGAAAAGAAGCTGAGGAGTATTGCAGTAAATAGGCATGAGTACAGCCATTTTAGCAGATCAACGACCACATACAGATGTGACCTGTGCGACCAGGACTGTAATTTCAGTCACAAGCAACGTTGCTCCAGTGAAGCAGAAAGCAAGAATAACGAGGATGCGACCCATGGTCAGCCATGACCGAGAGGGTCCCCACAAGCAACTCTTCCAAGTTTACTTCACTGTGAATCTGACTGCGGGCCCAACTTCTCAGACTATTTCACTCTGATTCTGCCAGACTGCTTCTCTGCAATGCGCACTGCAGTCAAATCTAACTCGTTTGCTTTCTGGAGATGCTCACTGCAGGCGACATTTTGCAATTTATTTCACTGCGGTGCGAACAGTTGTCGACGTTTCCAAAACTGCTACTCTTCCTCGACGGTTCATAAAGATGTGAACTGAAGGCCATTCATGCTCGATTCCTTCACTCCCTGCAATATCGATTTCAGACCTCTCTTTAATGCCTGTTTTACTGTGATGTTGACTGCAGATCACTCTTCCAGACTGCTTCTCTAGGTTGTTCGCTGCAGACTTCACTTCCTTGAATGCATCATTATAATTTTGACACTCGCTAATCATTGGGGGGGGGGGTTTCATTGAGATGAGTGCTGCAGTCCACTGTTCTCAGGCATTTTCTCTACAATGAATGCAAAGGTCGCTCATCCTTATCAGATACATTATGATGCAAACAGCAGTCCACGTTTGCCAGAAATTTTCATTCTGATTTGCACTGAGGCCAGTTATCCCATATTGGTTCACTGTGATGCGGATTGCTGGCCACTATTCCCAGACACATTCACTCTTCCCGGACTGCTCCACTGAAATCCTAAAATCATCGAATGTGACACTGAGTTGTTGACTGCAGGTCCCTTTCCCAGTCTGTTTAACCACCATGTTGACTGCAGACCACTCTTCCCAGACTGCCTCACTCAAATGGTGTCTTCAGCCCGATCTTTCCAGTCTCCCTTTCCTGCATTACAAGCTTCAACCGCTCTTCCCAGATCTTTTTCCTGGGCTGCACACTGCAGACCACACCTCCCTGACTGCATCAATATCATTCTGCCTGAAGTCCAATCTCCCTCACGTCTGCTTTGACTGTCGTCCACGCCTTGCAAAATTGTACCCAGTAATATATTCATTGCAAGCTGTACTCACAATTTCTTTCATTGGAAGTTTGACCACAGAGCCATCCGTCCTAGTCTTAATGACGGTGATGTTCTCTGCAGGCCGCTCTGAACAATCATTTTGCATGCAATCTTGACTGAAGACCATTCTTAACACACTATTTAACTGCATTCGTCCCTGCACGCCACATTTCGCAGTCTGCATCGCTGATTTGCTACCTTCAGGTCGCTAATCCCAGACTGATTCACTGCCATGCAGACGTCAGTCACCCTATTCTTCGACTGCCCGTGCGATGCTCACTGCCAGACAATTTTCCTGGCCTGCTCCACTGAGAAACTAACTTCGAAGCACTTTTCACAGACTTTCCACGAGTGGCACACTGCAGTTACTCTTTACAAACTGTTTCATTATGACAGCCGGTGGCAGCGATTCTTCTCAAGCAGCATCGCTACGATGCTATTGACAGGCCAATCCCCCTCAATGCCATGTTGAGTCCGGGCCTCACTTTGCTGACTAATTTGGATTGACGTACACTGTAGGACACTTTACTTCGTTTGATTCATTATGTTGCTCACTGTTGGCTACCATTTACAGGCAATTACCCTGTGATGATGACTGCAGACCACATCTCACATACTGTTGTACTTCAATGCTGACTTCAGGCCATGTTTCCTGGGTTGTTTTACCGCCACACACTCTTGAAGCAAATCTCCTCGCATGATTCACTGCAAAGCCCACGACCAGACTTTGATCCCACTCTGCTGTTCTAAGATGCCGACTGTAGACCACTCCTCCAGGACTGATTCACTGTCCTGTTAACAACATGTGTTTCTTGCCGGACGGCTTCATTGCGAGGTTCACGACAGGGAACTTTTCCAGACATCTTCACTGAGAGGCTGACTTTAAGTCACTCTTCTCCGACTGTTTCTCTACAATGTAAACTTCAGGTGCAGCTCATGGACTGTTTCACTCAATAGCTGAATGAAGACGATTTTTTGTGGATTGTATCAATGTGTTAATCACGGCATGGCACTCTCCCGAGGATTTTGCATTGCGTGTAAACTGCTGTCCAATCTTTCCAGGTTGCTTCTCCGTGCTGCTCGCAGCAAGGTCTCTTCCAGAACTCTGTCACTGCAATGCTGACCTCATGCCACTCTTTCCAGAATGTTTCACTGAGTTTATCAATGAAGATCACACTTCGCAGTCTGCCTCTGTGGTTGACCACAGCTCATTCTGTCGAAACTAGTTGATCGTGACAGTGTCAAGAGTGCTTTACTCAGTACAAACCTCCGCGCTTTTTGTGTCTTGTAAGTGTTTGATGGAGACATTGTCGAGTGAGTTTTGCATCAGCCTGCACTCATGTTTTGAAGCTATCCTCATAATAGTTGTTGAGCAATGTTGATGGAGAGTTACAATGCATTTAACACCTGGGAGAAATTCCTGCTGTGACACTTCTAGTACTTTTGACCTGTGTTTAATGTTTGTTGAACTTCTCAGGGAGTGTTTTTGCTCTCCATTCAGAGATCTATATCTCTCATTATCTTGTACACCTCATTCAAGTCACCTCTCTTCCTTCAAGGTGAAAAGCCCGGGGTGACTGAATCTCTCTTCAAAAGGCAAATACACTAATCCAGCCAGCATGCCAGTAAATCTCCAATGCAGACTCTCTAAAGCATCTATATCCTTCGGATAATGAGATAACCATAACAATGTACCAAGTGTTGTCTAACCCGGGTTTTATAAAGCCGCAGCAAAATTTCAAACTGAATCCCATGTTAATGAAAGCCAAAGCACTATACGCCTTCTTAACAACCCTATTGACGTGGGTGGCAATTTTACAGGTTATATCTCTGAGGACCCAAAGGTCCCGCTGTTCCACCACATTGCCAAGAATCTCCTACCCTGTATTCAGCATTCAAATTTGTCATTCCAAAATGAATCATTTCGCAAATATATCCACGTTGAACTCCATATACCTTTTCTCAGCCAGGCTCTGCATCCTGTCAATGTCTCATTAGAGCCTTCAACAGCCCTCAGCACAATCTACAACACCGCTGACACTTTTGTCATTGGCAAACTTACCAGCCAGCCTTCCACTTCTTCATCCAAGATATTTATAAAAACTTACCAAAGCAAGAGGCCCAAGAACACATGCCTTCCGGCCAACACTGGTAACAGACCGATAGGCAGAATACTACCTATCCACTACCACTCGCTGTCTCCTTTTGGCATTCCAGACAGCCAGATTTCCCTGTGCCCCATACCTCCGAACTTTCTGAATCAACCTACAATGGCGAAATTTATCAAATGTCATACTGAAATCCATATGAACCACATCCACTGTTCTGCCTTCGTCAATCTGACTCAATAAATTCTGGAAGAATTCATTAGGCTTGTGAGGCCTGACCCACCCCTCCGAAAGTCATATTGACAGTGTTTAATAAAGCTATGCCAAGCCAAATAGAGATAAATCTACTTTTAAGACTGTTTTGTGGTGTTGTGTGATTTTTAACTTTGTCTACCCAAGTCCAATAAAGGCCCCTCCTCATCATGAAAGATCAGAATGTTTCACCCGGTGCTGAGTCTGTCTTGAGAGTGTTTGATGCAAGCAGTGTCAGCAGTTCTTGCGATTTTGCATTTAGTTTTTTCGTTTTAAAGGTGGGAAGGGATGTTTTTCAAACCAGAGCCCTGTGGTGAATATAGGAATTGGTGCTGTTTCCATTGCCATTTACGTCTATATAAGAGAATTTAAATTGAAACAGAGGAACATTTGTTGTGTGGATGAGATAAGCCACCAGAGGAAGTGGTGGAGGCGGGTAAACATATGACACTTCAAAGAAATGTGGATTGCTACATTACTACAAAGGATTTAGAGTGATATGGTCCAAGTGCTTGTAAATGGGACTAGATAAATGTAGGAGATCTGGTTGACATGGACGAGTTGGACCAAATGATCTGCTTCCATACTGCATATCTGTGTAACTCAATAACTCAGAGTGCTTTCCATTACTTTGCTGACCACAGTCGTAAGACTAACGTTCTGTAATTACCAGGGATTTCTCGTTCCTTTTTTGTGAACAGAGAAAAAGCATTCGACTCCTTCATACCATTCAGTAATACTCCCGTAGAGAGTGAGAGTGCAAAGATCATCGTTAGTGGTGCAAGAATCCCATTACTCACTTCACATAATTAGCTTGGAAACATGTCGTCAGGCCGTGGGAACTCATCGATCCCAATGCTACCCCGAATTTTCAGCACATCCACTTTCTTAATATCAAACTGTTCGAACCTATTGACCTGTTCCACAGATTTCTCTCTATCAAGAACGTACGTCTGCATAGTGACTACAGATGCGAAAAAAAGTGTCATTTAGTGCCTCTCCTACCTCGTCAGACTCCAGGCACAAGTTGTCTCCACGACCTACGATTGGCCCTACTCTCGCTTTCTCTGTAGATTTATGTATGCATCAAGTTAGTGTCGAAAACCTTTGAGTTTTTCACACTCCTTCTCGCCAAGATTTTTCTGTGTCCCCTTCCAGCTCAACGCAGTCCAATTTTGAGTTATTTCCGAAATAACCTGCAATTCTCTAAAACTGTGCCAGGTCTTTGATTTCTCAACTTTGGTCACAGCTCCTTGCGTTACCATTCCTTGCCTGTCTCAGTGGGACAAAACTTTCCAACTCTCGCAAACAAGTTCTTCTCAAACAGTCTCCACATTTCTGTTGTGCGTTTTCCATGCAACAATTGTTCCCAATACTTCTCCACAGCTCCTGTCTCGTAACAGTACAATTGGCCATCCCCAGTTACATACCTTCCCATACAATATTTTCCTATCCCTCTCCATGCTGTGTTAAAGGGAAGGCAATTGTGGTCACTGTCACCGGAATGGTCTCCCACCAACGGATCTGACACCTGGCCTGGTTCGTTGTCTTGCACCAAATCCAATATGGTCTACACGCTAGTCAGTCAATCTACGTATTGTGTCAGGAGTCATTCTTGGACACATCTCACAAAATCGGCTCCAATCAAACCATCTGCATTAAGGAGGTTTGAATCAATATTGGGGAGGATGAAGTCATCTGTATCAGCAACGGAGTGGATGTGCTATTGACTACAGCCAATCATTTGACTAATCCTTTCCAGTTACTGACTTCCACCCATAGTGACTCAGCAGACAAATGCGAGTTAATTAGCAAATCTACTCCACAACTTCATTTACCTAATCCGTGATTGCTTGTTAAACTACGTCTAAACCCTGGAATGCCCAGAAGCCATGCCTGCCTTTGAGAAATCCATGCCTTTGTTACAGCCACAACATCGTGCTCCAAGTGCCAGTCCATGTTCTATGTTCATCACTCCTATTCATAACGCACATTGCATTGAAACAGTCACACGTTAACCCATCCATCTGCACTATCAACTGAGTGTCCTTCCTGACAGACTCTTTGTATTCTCTTTCTGTTCAGCAACAACTCTCTCTTCTGATCTGTAGCGCTGGTTTGCATTCACCTGCAAAACTAAGTTATTACCGACCGAACTGGTTTAGATATTATCCTGTCCAGGACATTAGTGCCAGTCTAGGTGCAACTCGTCCTTCATGTACAGATCCCCCATTCCCTAGCAGCAACCCAATCAAGGCTTTGATTAAAACAAATAAACTTGATTTGCTGGAACTTGCTTCCATGGGATGTAGGCCGTTGAAAAATAAGTATCTTTTCACTTGGTTGGGGAACTTCAAAACGAGGTGGCATAAGTTTAAGGTGTGAGGAGAAAGCTATGTAAAGCAAAGGAGGGGTAATGTTTTTACACAGAGAATCTTCTTATGGGGAAAAATGTGTGCACGTTCCTGACGTTTAAAAGTCATTTCTGTGAGAAGACCAGTCGGAAAGATTGAATGGGAAAGCATCAAATGCAATCACTTGTGATTAAGTTTGTTTGGCAACGGGGACAGCATGAAGTGGTTGGACTGAATGGTAGGCTTCTGTACAGAATGACTCTATTCAATAATCTAGCAAGCTTTGTTGTTTTCTTGACATTGTCCCATAAGTGTCTTTATTTGACTTTGTGTCGTTTCTCTGTGAAGGGATAATAAGAATAACATTCAGTTTTAAAGCAGAGATAGTAATCAACTGACCAATTTGAATTTCTAGTCAAGTGAACGCATTGTGTACTTATTAAGTTGTTCTGTCTTTTGTTTGAGACACAATATCGGAGTCTGCAATTTATTATGTGCAAAGTCTGCGATTGTTTATTATTAAAATGTGGTTAGTAAATATTGAAATCGCTTTTGGTGATGTTCGATGGGCTTAAATGATAGAACAAGGAACAAGTCAGACCACACAGAATCACTGTACAATCGTTGGCCAAAATGAGATTCATTGCTGAAAATATCCATCAGAGAACATGGAACATTATAACACAGTCCCTTTGGCCCTGGAAGTTGTGTCAACTTGGGAAACCAATCTGAGCGCCAAATCCCGACGTGTTCCCACCACATTGGGCACTCTTCCTGATCAAATACTCATCTAAAGCTGCTTTGAAGATTTGAATCCCTGCGATACTATGAAGGATATTATTTAAGGACTATCCTTGCTGAAGAGGGTGAGGAGCTGGATTCTTTGGAATTCAGCAGAATGTGAGGGTAGAGGATATATCAGCCAAGGTGGGAGGAACAGGGAAATAGGAACAGAAAGTTTTCTTTCCCCTCCTGGATGAATCTAGGACCACATTGAAATAGTCTGAGAACAAGGAGTCACACATTGAGAAGCAATTGCTTCTCTCAAAGTGAAATATGTTAATGGAATTCTTTTCTGCAGAGAGTTTTCAAAATTGGCCAAACAACAATATTCAAGGATGTGCAGTATGGACGTTTATTCGGGAATGCAATTAAGGATTATGGGAAAAAGGGAATTTAGGGGAGATGTGGTGAGCAAGTCAGCCACAATGCATTGAATGGCAGATCGTAGTCGATGACCGAAATAGACGACTGTGGTTCTTGCATCTTCTGGTCGACTTGAGAGAATTGGAACACTCTTCTTGAAACGGTGGTGGTAACGATGAATTTGAATACTTGTTCAGGAGCATATACAGAGAATCCTGCATAAGAAGATAGTTTTGGATTACCAGAGTGGACGGAAATACAGGTTTCAGATTTCAGTCAGGTCAGTCGTGAGTTTATTGAAATATAGGGCAAACTCGAGAGGCTGAACGCTCTCTTCCTGCACACTGATTGAATGGTTTATCCAGTCAAAGAGAGGCAGCGTCAGAATGGAAGGGCCAGGTACGTAGTGAAGGGCCAGATATCTCTCCATGACCATTCCTAATATTTCAAGAAGAACTTCTAATTTTCCGAACAGTCACACAGTGAATGTATCGCTTTATCTAGTCCCTCTCTGAAGAACGAATGTAGTAACATTCCAGAAAATATGCAATACACGTTTAGGCCGATGAAAACATGGAGTGACACGCTACAGCAGACACCTTCCCGACGCCCCACCGTTGTATTGGTCCTGCCAAATTATACTATAACGTCTACACATCCCCATTTTTCACGTTCATTCCATTGCCTTGAAATTATGACACCTAACAACACATCAATGCATATAACGACATAAAAATAAACAGAAGCACATTAAAAGTCGGAGTACGATAGGGCATCTGGTCCGCCAACCTGTTGCACCCTTCAACAAGATCGTGTCTGATTTTTTATGGACTCAGATTCACTTGTCCAGTCTCTCACGATAACTCCTAATTCCTTATCTGATCAAAAATCTAAATTTACCCCAAAACATTCATGGAGGTTGTCTCAGTTCTTTCAGTTGGAAGGGAAATCCTCAAAATCACTGCCATTTTGTTGAAGAAGTTCCATATATGCTATACTGCTTCCCTTTATTCTGAGGTTATTGTCCCGAAATCTAGTTTCACCCGACTGTGGAAACTGTATTCCTGCTTCTATCTTATTTGGTCCTCCATAATTTTGTCTCAGGGCATTTTCAAAGTTGTGAGGTTTCCCGCTTTATTTAGCGTTCCAGGCAGCAACTTCCAGAACCCCACTATATTAGGCATGCAAATATTTTCCTCCCTCGAAATCTCATGCCTAGCAATTGAAAGTTATGTCTCATTCTTACCAGCGCTTTGAATTCAGCTGTTTTCCAATAAACTTGTCCATGGTCCTGATAATCTTGATGATGTTTACCAGGCTTCCTTCCCAAGAATTTCTCTGCTCTAAGATATTACCAAACTTATGTTTTCACTTTATGTTACCGGAATTCACTATCCCAGGTAACACGCTGAATCATATCTACAGATTTACAGATTACATTACAGTGTGGAAACAGGCCGTTCGGCTCAACAAGTCCACGCCGACACGCCGAAGCGCAACCCACCCATACCCCTACATTTACCCCTTACCGAACACTACGGGCAATTTAGCATGGCCAATTCCCCCTGACCTGCACATCTTTGGACTGCGGGAGGAAACCAGAGCACCTGGAGGAAACCCACACAGACACGGGGAGAACGTGCAAACTCCACACACTCAGTCGCCTGAGGCGGGAATTGAATCCGTGTCTCCAGCGCTGTGATGCAGCAGTGCTAACCACTGTGCCACCGTGCCACCCACAGTACAGTCGCATAATCCCTTTGTTACGATGACCAGAACTGCACACAATATTCCACCTGTAGCCGCAGGGAGGTTTGGCCCGATTCAGTCCCTGACTCATGAAACCTGGTCGACCGGATTTCATGAGTAAGGGACTGAATCGGGCAAATGTGAAAAGTGTTATACAATACTTGCCACTCAGCTGAATGGTACAGCTTCGTCAAAACTCAAAAAGCTTGACACTATTCAGAAGAAACAAACCCACTTAACTGGCATCACACCCAGAGACATCCCCCTCTCCACAGGTAATTCTCAGCCACAACAGTGTATACCATTCCGTTCAGAAATTCATCAAAATGACATTGAACGCAATTTGCAAGGCTATGGCTTCCAACATTGAGTAGGATAAGTGTAATGGGTGCATATAACGTACCTCTGTAAGTGATCCTCCAAGCCACTTTTCTTTACTACCTGACGTCTTTAGCTCTTCGGTGTCACTAACCTAACTTCCAGAAACTCACTCCCAAGATAAAATGTGGATGAGCTACCCAATTCTCATTCTCTTATCCCTGTGTAGATCTCAACCTTATCTTGATGCTAACCCGTCCAGGATTCCCCTAAATCTAAGATTGACGGGAAATTAATCTTGTTCCTAACATTAAACTGAACTGCTAATCGAACATTGACAGAATTATAATCCAAATTCAATATTCACTGTACTCTTAATGCTACAAACATGACACTGAACCCTGAATCCAGCCTAACACTGATGATACATTTAAACAGAATGCTAAACCACTGCACTGCAGTTCCATTGATACTGAATCCTTCATTGAATATAAAGGCTGTTCCTAAGACAAATCGTTTAAAGGTGACCAATATCCATATCTCCGAAACCACACGTGGCCTCACTTCATTAACCACATAGTGGACACCCGTGCCCGTTATCTCCATCCCAACAGCACGAAAACTCTCCTGCCCCATAACAACCTCTAAACATATCAGAGTCCCAGGAAACAACATTCGCAATGGCACCTCACCTCATATCAAAACACGACATACAAATGCGCCCCACAAAAACAAAAAAAAAATGCTAACAGGTCGAAGCACGAGACGCAATCAGAAGCATTCACTGAACATCGCCGTGCAACTTTCCCTGCTGGGAACACGCCACAGTATTTCTGTACAAGGCCGATGCCCGAAACGTCAATTCTCCTGCTCCTTGGATGATGCTGACCTGCTGTCCTCTTCCAGCAGTTACTTTGGACCCTTAATTCCATCACCTACAGTCCTCACATTTTCTACAGTATTACACAATCCACGTGTAATAATGTGTCGGGCAGAGTTCACGAAATGCTAACATATTCTAACTAGCTCGTTATTGCAGTCACCATAATCACATTCACAGTTAGATGCTTCCCCAGCCTTCTCCCATCACCATACTCCCCACGTCAGTCACAATATTTTCGATTTTTGAAGGATCCTCAAGCTGGAGGATTTTTTTTGTGTGGGGGCTGAGATATTGGTGTACATAAACATGGGCAATATTGAGCTTCTTGCACTTTGTTGAAACTGCACCCATTCAGGCAAGTGGGGATGATTCTACCAAACTTGCGACTTGTCAGTGTGGAACAATAATGAGGAATCAGGAGGTATGCAATTATCTAAGTCTCTGAACTGCTCTTGGAGCGATTGTACTTGTCTGAATAGACAACTTCGGTTTCCATTCAATGTTATCGTTCACTATGTTCATTTTGGAGAGAGGGCATTCATGGATAACCAGGCAAGCATCATTACTGTATTGCTTCTAAAACAGCTGTAGAGGCAGAAATTACATGCAGAATGTCTCATGTTTCTAAAAGTATTATCAGTGCCTTGGATGAAAATGTGCATCAAAGCACTGGAATACATCAGAACCTTTTAGAGATTCAGAGGTATTCCAAATCACGTTTGTCCAATGTTGGGAAATACTCTCGAGAAATGTTGAGACATTTACACTTCCAGTTTTTTTTTTTCTCTGAAGTCCAGGGATTTTATACCGATGGACACTCGATGGAAGACGGAGGTTTGAGGAAATTGGCAATGTGTAATTGCCCATATAATGGAGAACTACCGTGCTCACAGAACATGAGGTAAGTGTGAATTAAAGCTACTGAGAGCGCGACGAACGCTACTTCAATGGGGTAGAAATGATCAAGAAACAGAAAGAGAAGTGAGTGATGAAAATGTGGAGAGATAAGGAGTTGTGAGACTTACTGATCCGATGTGTCACAAATATGAAGAAGATCATGGAAATAGTGAATTCTGTGTTGCGCATTTTTATTTTGTGAAATATTCAGCTGCCTTTTTTGAACTAAAGAGCGCGGTAAACCTGTCCTCTAAAACGCAGGCCTGAGTTTGCTACTTGAAATTCAGTCGTTGACTGGTCATTGAGGGAAGGTCATCGTTCCGAGGTTTCAAAATGGAACGGGGAGTATTTGAAGAGCCATTTGCCTTGGAAATTGACACAGTTTCCAATTCCGTTTTATCATTTCATGTGATCAGTGTCGGCCATTCATGAGGGAATCTGTGAATTTTCCAATTCAGTCCACACGCTAACTATTTTCCAGTGTCAGAGAATTAGTTCAGCTGTCGTCATCTGTTTGTTCTCACTTTTCAAGAAGGAAAAAAAACATCAATTTGGAATGTTGTGCAATAGAAATATCCCCGTGGAGATACCGATCAGCATAAAATTCAGATCCTGCTGATCGTTCACAATACATTCAAACTGACGGGGATTGCCTGCAGAAGTTAGTGACACATTCCTGCCCACTGAAAATGCGCGATCTGGTTCGAACAGTGAGAAAAATATTCTACCTGGTGCTCGGCGTCATTGGCTTTCCTGGTGAGTGAAGATAATCACTGACTTTGATCAAATCCCTGCCTGACCTAGATTCTGCGGTCACCCAGTGAGCAAGTATGTTACTTCAGCAGCACATCAGCTCAAATATTCCGGACATACTTCAGCAGTTTCATTCTGCTGCTGTCACTGTTTCAATCTCTCCTCACGATGTTATTGCAACAGTGATGGACTATTCCATGAGTAGAACAAAGTCTCTGACGAATATTATGTGAAGGACTATAATCATTTGTACAGTGATTGAATAGAACGAAATTGGGATATTATGTTTCAATCGTTATGGTTCAGAAACTCGTTTTAAACAGAAATTTATTTTTTTAAAAAGATATATTTCCAAGAAAGCTCATGGACTGAAGAAAGTCAACATGCAATTCCACTGAACACATTATAGCTGAGGCAATGGCTGTATGAACACATGAACACTCCTTGCCAGTTCTGGCTTGCTCAGGAAGAATGTTCACCGTCTCTTAACAGTTCCTTTCTTTAATGCTCATTCCCCACAACATCTTTAGCTCGACAACCTCGGAGTAAATGGCACCTGCCTTTGAGTTGCATCTAGTATGTATTTGATACCATCTGCTACTGCTGAAAGTAGTATTGCAAATTCTTTCGAAGGAAGAACATGGGGTTTCAGGAATATTTCTCTTTTTATCAAGCATGTTGCAAGTTTGGTCTTTGGCATTGCTTGAACTGAAATTGGTCTGAAAGAATCAGGTAGTTTATAATCTGCATGTGCATTTGTTCCACATATAAAATCTTACTGGCCCATTTTCTTCTTCTAAAAACCCTGCTTCATGCTCACGTCCCATATGGATAAAACTGTAGGTGTGAGTTTCACTGCTGTGTTGTCAATTCAAATTATTGATCCTCTTACCAAATACTTTGACTTCCTTGTGTTGATGAAATCCATCCTTTACCACTTAGTTTCCATGATGGAGAATGTTCGTCTGAACTGATCATTTTTGTTTTCCCTTCTCCCTCTCTTATAGTCAATTTAGCGATGGTTGGAATCCTACTTCGGGCTAAGTGTGGACTCTCATCCTGCAGCAGGCGTTATCTGCTGGCCATGGCAGTGGTGGATCTGTTGGTCGTTATCATTGAGATCATACTCAAAAGAATCAAATATGATTTTTTCCCACCATCATTCTTGGACATTACCCCTGTGTGTTCTGTTCACGCTGTTCTGCGCCGTCTACTCATAGACTGTTCTGTCTGGTTCACCATCGCTTTCACCTTTGATCGATATGTCACCATTTGTTGTGAGAAACTGAAAATTAAATACTGCACTCAAAAAACTGCAACTGTCGTTCTCACAACAATTGGCTGTCTGCTTTTTCTAAAAAATATTCCTGTCTACTTCAGGTTTGAACCATATGTGATCATTGACAATGTACCATGGTACTGTTCGAATTCAGATGCATACTATTATGACCCTGTGTGGATAGGATTTAACAACTTTGAGAAGATTCTAACACCAGTATTCCCTTTCTTTTTAATTCTGTTCCTCAACGCTCTGACAGTCAAACACATTTTAGTGACCAGTCGAGTTCGGAAAGGTCTGAAGGGTCAGAGTAATGGAGAAAATTCTAGTGACCCAGAGATGGAGAGTAGAAGGCAGTGTATAATTTTACTTTTCGTCATTTCTGGAAACTTCATAATTTTGTGGCTGTTATATATTTTATATTATTTCGATATTGATGATCCTTTAGATAGGGATGGGAAATATGCATTTGAAAGAGTTGCATACATGCTGCGAAATTTGAATTGCTGTACGAACACCATTGTCTATGTGGCATCTCTGTCCAAGTTCAGAGAGAGGCTCAGGAATCCATTGGAAGCTATTTTTGCTTGAAATATTCAATCAAACAAAAATCAAAGCAACTGACTGAGCAGCACTTAGTGTGTTCGATTCAGAAGAAGAAAATATCCGGGACATGTCTGAGCGATTTTGTCAGCTAGGGACAGGAAGTTGGACAATCTGAGGAATACTGAGAACTGTTGTCAGATGCCAAATAGAAAGGGGCCAAGGAGGGTAGATGGCTCTGGTATGACCTGAAGTGAATGAAGAGAAGTAAGCAGTCTCCATTATAAAGAGTTTCACAACAATAGAAGAGGAGGAAACATAATTCTTGGAGGGAATAAATAGACACGAATTAGGAGCAGAAGGAGACCGTTTATCTTTTTGAGTTCGCCAGACTTTTCAATCAAATCAGGGCTGATCACCTGCATCAATATCAGTTTCCTTCACCACATCGACTCCAGTTGTTCTGAAACTGAGGAAGTTGAACTATCCCCGTGCTGAACTGAGATTATTGGAGACCTGAAATTTACAAAAGTTGTCAGAAAAGTTATCAGTGCAGCGAACGTTCAGTTGACCAGATATAAAAATGGCAGGAAAGCAATCGAAGTGCCTCCCGCAGGACAGGAAGTGAAGCTGATCGACAGATTCTCTTCCATGAGTTCTCAGCTACTCACATTCGCTCACGCAAAGCAATTACAGCTTCACAAAAAAAATGTTGCGCATACGGCAAATCTTCATGTGTAATTGCATTCTAACAAAATTCACAATGAGAAACAAGTGTTTTTAATTTTCATTCTGTCCCTATCCTGGTCCTTTCACTGCTGTCACCCGTCCACCTGAGTGAACACCTGGGCTTTTCATGTGTGAAAGTGCCGTGTTACAATTTCAGCACAGCAAGCAGATGAGTTTGGAAGTGAAATAATAGGCCATCACATAGATGTGGGGATGATACAGTTCCCCATTCATGTTAAGCGTTGACTGTCACTCAGAGCTAAACTGAGGACCGTTCACTTGCTCCATCTTCATCTGCATAAATACTTTCAGAATATATTCTTAGCAGACAGTCCGTTTTCGAGCCGAAAGTGATTAGAAGGTTTTCAGTTAGACGAGTCTTTTCCATTTTCATGACATTGATACCAGTCTCGTTGCTGAAAATTTCATCGATTGCATTTCTTCCCCAGTCTCGATTACGTCACTGCTGGAACTCAGAGATTCCACACTGTGGTAACTGGACTTTAGCAAATTCAATGCTGTCTGTTCTCCAACTGTCATGACGTCCCACTCATCAGTCATTCCCGTCTGCTTACTACCCACATTCATACCCCCTATCAACTATCATCCTGAATGAAATAAGCTTGCCCTTTTATATCAATCTCTGCATGCCTCTACCTATCCAAACGTGGAAATTACTAATCTTCTATTACCGGATTTATGTTGATTGCCTCCTCCAGTCACTTTGTTTCTCCTTACTTCTGTTTCATGCTGGAGTCGTGCATGTCCCAAAGCACTCTACTCGTTGTCAAATCGCCATCATCACAAACGCCTGCAGCCCTTCCGTTCGCTGCAATGCCCTTCAGACCATCTATGATATTATCCTTAAAATGGTCCTGTCTCTAAAGTTCTCCATAACACGGTGCTGTCTATTGCCATCTCCAGCTTTGAAAACATCTACAATTTATTAAAGCTCCAGCACCGAGAAATATTTTGAGTTCCTCTAATTCGACGAGTCCCTCAGCACGCACAGTCTCAGTTATACCATGCAGACCTCACAATGCTTGCCATGTGTTTCACAGTCTCCATCCCACCAGCAAACATATCAATCTCCCCAGTTTCCTTCTTCATTCCTATCTGTGTAACTCCTCCACCAATGAAGTTCTCCATATTTCTGCAACCTCTTCCTGACAGACAGTGTTCATTGGCTGCATACACCTGTACTTGGAAGTAACACTCAGTAACTCCTCCAGTTAATCTCCAGTTACTGCCTTCTAATATCTGTTATCGTCTCAAACACCAGCATATGTGACTATCTCTGCAGCTTCCAACATCCCTAACACAGCTCCTCGTTGTTCTAACCTTCGCCAATCACACGTACGCTCTCAACCTTGTATGTACCCTGACATGCGTCAAATTCGTCGAGCCATTCCTGCATCTGTAACATCTCATGCCGGCCTTTCCAATACCCCGACCTGTACATTCATTCCAACCAATGTCCATTCATCTGTGAGTCCAACACTCCTTACAATACTTCCCTTCGCTGCATTTTCCGACTACGCCCAAAGCACTACCCCACCTTTGTTCTGTCCGTTTCGTTAACATCTTCCAAACGCAAAAACATGCCCATTGCTGCTATCATCTTCAGTCCTAATACACCTACGTATCTTGGTACAATATTTCATTCAGCACAAATGCGAAGTGTGTTTCCGTCTGTCTCATTCAAGAATGTGTCAACATTTGCCATTGCAGAATTTGTTGAATGCTGCTGTTTTGCAGGGTGCAACATTTTGATGACCGCTGCAGGCCACTCCTCCTGAACAATATCTGACGATGCTGAATGGAGGCCACTCCTCCCACACTTTCTTCATTGTGATGCTGCCTGCACGCTAGTCTGCCTGGCCTACATTCCAGTGTACCACACTGGAAGTCATTTTTCGATTCTTCCCAGCCAGACCTTATGTAACAGTTTTCAGAAGGTTTCTAGAAAGGACTCACTGCCTCACGACATGGAGAATCCACCACAGAAAATTGGGAAACATGCAGAATACCATGTACCTCACATTGAAGATCTAAGATCACTTAAGAGGAACCTCTTGTTTCGAGGTCGGTCAAAATAATCGACAAATGCGGTCTGTTCACACAGCAACGGTCATGGGTTATTAGAATTAAGGTATCTTGACGCAATTCTATCAAACAACACTGAGTTTAAAGCTTCTGTGTTCCGTGGTGAAGTTGCAGAATTACATTTGAAAATTACACATTATTTGTATGATTTTCTTAAGAGATAGTACAGCCTTAATTACAGGGAAGATCAATCACATGTAATAAGGTGACATGATTTACAGCAAGTTAGTCCAGTGGTTTTCCTGGGAAAGGGTTTTTAATTACAAGAAATTTTCAATCAACTGTGATATGGTGACATGATTGACAACAGGTTACTCGAATGATATTCCTTGGAAAAGAAATCTTATTTACGTAAATTATGATGCCATATATTTGTTCAAAGTTGTTCGAATGATCAATTAATGTATCAGTATTATTTTATGAAAACTCTATTGTCTCCATTTTTGAATTTAAGCTTAATTATGCAAATCAACAGTGCAGCGTCAGAGGGTTCAATCACTATTCTCAGCCATTTTATAGTATTCTTTTAGTTTGATTTTTTTTTTGTGGTTCATAAAGGCATGGATCAAATTAATCCAATTCAATGGCAGCGAAGAATTTCTCTTCCTCAAAACGGGAACCAGGGGCAGGCAATGATGATTCCTCATCATGATTTAAGAGGATACGAAGCACTTTCTGCTTGGAACCAATACTATTAATAGACGTTAATATTTTAGCAATAATACACTTAACTATAGCAATACCAACACAAAGACCAATTGAATCAATAGCACCATATATAGCCATCTTCATTAGCTAGTTGTACCATGATCCATAAACCCTAATCTCCCCATCCTGCATCATTGTTCATTTGGTTGATAAAAGTGCGAATATTATCAATTTGTCTAGTAATGTTTTTGATAAGATCAGTGACCCCGATACTGCCATTTTCTTTAATTATAGCGCAAAATGCACCTTCCTTCACAAGTATGTAATCAGTTTCGTTGGGCGAATAGATGCAATTCTGAAAGCATGTCCTTAATTTCTATTAAGGCAGCAGTTGTCTAATTTCACCAAATCTTGAGTTCACAAATAAGAGAATTGTGGTTTTGATGACTAATAACTCCTGAAGACCCTCATCATGAAAGAACACTTAGAGCTGCATATGCCAATGAGTGTGCTTCACTTCTTGATATGGACTTTGGATTCTGCACAGAGGTCTGGAGAAACTTAACGTTGAAAGGGGGAGTTGTGATCCCCTTGCTAAGTAATTGGACAGGGAACAGTAGTTGGAAAATGTGTACCTACTGGTACCGCACGAGGAGTACGTGCTCTATTCAGGACTAACCATAACTAAAAAAAAAACACAATATCCAAGTTTAGTATCGATGATAGAGGGACCTTCCCAGTAAGAAGCGGGCCTATCTTTGTGACTTCGTGGGGTATGTGGATAATCCATGATTACATAATTTGGCTCTGGGTGCTGAGAGTGAAAACCATCCAATCGAATGTGGTGAGTTTCTTAATAAGAAATATGGTTGGCATCCCAAAATGGTTCTACCCATTCAATGATTTGGAAAATATTCGTGCCATGAGGGGGATCATAAGGAATGTGGGTGTTGTTACCCTTTCCATATAGATAGGGATACATTTTTCGATAAGGCTTAAACATGAGATGCGAGATCCTTCCGAAAAGCAGTGACGACTAATACATTTAATCATAGCACTGAGAATAATTTTAGGAACTCTTAATGAGCGCATCCCCATCCCTTACTATTGTAACAATTGGGATAGGATATTGTGCATTTTTTGGAGGAAGTCCATAAAAAGTCGCAAGTGGGAATAGGTAATAACCAAAAGAGATATTACATCCTGTCAATACTGTATTACTATTCCATGCCCCCATGTTAGGAGTTGGATGGATAAAAGGGGCCAGGGTGTCTCTTGCTGAAGTAAGGGCATAACAAACTACTTCATCCTCTCCACATATTTTATGACGGGTTTCTAGAAACAAATTGTTAGTGAAGGATAACATCCCCCACTCCCCTTTGTCTCTTTTGCTACGTGATCTATCTGAAAGGGGACAAGGCTGACCAGGTATGCCCAAAGTACAAATGTAATCAAAATGGAATGCAAAACCTTCACAGGGTAAAGACCATTTAGACTTGTTCTGTTCATCTTTTTTGATGCAGCTGACCACTGCAAAAGTCATTCTTGGGAACATTCAGTCTTTCAGCTCGTAACGACATCTTCCTGGTATATTTGGTACACAGTCTCTGTTTGCTCTGGATCGCACAGGTAAAGTGTCCCTTCCTCCGCACGAATGCTGGCAATGGCATGTTCACACAGCAGGTCAAGTTCGATCTTTGTCATCACCCACCTCGCAAGGTTGGAGACCCCGGAGTGTCCATTGTAATAAAGTATAAACCATTTCCTCCTTGTATATTGTATATAAGTGTATACAATATAGATATAATCTAGGAAAATTGGAAACAGCAAAGAGGTAGCACAAACTAATGTATTTGAGGTCATCAATATTCTGATGTGTGTATCGAGGGTGTACCTTATTTGAGGCTATAATTTGTGCTCTTCGGCAGGCTAGAATCCCTAGGAGCAATTTTGAAATAAATAATTCTCAAATTAATCAAACTCAAATAGCCCTCTGGAGTAAATATGTTTCCCATACTGGCAAAAAGCTCTTTCATGCTAACTGTACTGGAGATTCCCTTCCTACCCATTATTTTCTTACTTTATATGGAAAAGCCAAGGTATGGACGAATTGAGCAACCTATTTTTTTATAAATCCAGCTTTACTAGGATGTATACTGTTTGAGGTGTTGCTACTTTAAACATTTATATTGTATACAATTTAGATTAGATCAGCAATATATTGCATTCTCCTTTCCAAAAAAAAACCCTTGAGCCCAAATTAAATGGCTTGATCTACAACTGTAGATAACAGTATTTAGAATTAAGTGTAAGAACCCAATGGTGATTTTCAGCAGAAAACCTGGTAATGAATATTACGTTGTCCCCAAATATGGGAACATGACACAATGCTTTCAAATAACACTGATATATTTACAAATATTAAGCTTACGCTAGAATTTAGATATTGGTACAATCTTAAAATTATAAACCATCACTGGTTAGTATTGAATATCTAAGTAAAGTTAACAGCTCATCCCGACAGTCCTTCTTAGATCGAACAGCACAATTAAAAAATAACTCATGTCAACCAGTGTGTATTCTTATGAGCTCCACACACAAAGCAAAGATATTTAGGCTTAACGTCCATGTATGAAATTGAATCACTTGATAATTCAGTCGGTAGTATATTCTAAAATAAAGTATTTATTTCAGAAATGGAAATTAGCACATGATTTCCAAATTTCAAAATAATTTTGAAAGCAATCTAAGCACTAAACCCATATGATTACAGTCACTAAGCAACAGAGAAATCAACATCTACATTGTGAATTGGCATTGAATCATTCCCCTGTGACTTTTGCACCTTACCCAGGTCTGGAATATCCATCCTTCTACTGCGTCTAACCGTGTTTTGTTGGGGATCCAATGGAAGCTTGAGGTGTAAAGCTGCCTGCTTGGCAGCTGCATATACTTGCCCACCACTTTAGAAACAGTATCAGTTTCATCAGCATGAGTCGAACGCCTTGATAATCGTCAGATTGATTGAACAAAATACTATTACTGTGATGAAGCGCCCTTGGGCTTAAAAATCTTCAATGTTCCGACAAGGCTCCAAAATGATGGATCATATTAAAATCACAATGAAGATTCAGTGTTTATTAGTAGATTTTGATCGGATGAAAGCATGTTGATACCCAACGTCAGCTCCGATGTAATATTGAAGAGACATTACTCCCAGTTGGCCACATTTCAACAGTTAAAGCAAGTCCAGGAATTTGCCCCTGGGGTTTTTGATGTCTTGTTGCCAGACTCAAAGTTGAAATGTTGGGGCCTGCCTGGCCCATTTTCAGGATCCTCTCGGGAAGAATTTGCCAAGCAGTGGTCTTTGGGGATGTACATGAGTTAGGTTTCTCACCCAGCAGGTATCCTGGTTCCAATCAAACTTATCAGTGCTGGTATACGGCCTTTTGGATCGCGACGGCGGTGTATACAATTTGTTTTATCTGTAACTTGCATCATGGTTCACTCCGGTTCTGGTCATAACATATAAATCCACTGCTCACCTCAATTGCGACTGGAAATTCCTGGACTGGTTCGTCGTGTTGTTCTGCATCCTGACAGTTACTCCAGGCAGACAACATTGCAAAAACAGTGGGTGAAAGAAAGGTAATTGAGCTGCTTGATCACTGTTCAATTGTTTATCACTTCCATCAGACAGATAGGTGCATCTTTCAGTCATGTAAATAAAGCCATTCGTATTTATGTTACTCCCAGAATTTTACTGTATTTACATTCGTATCACTCTCGGACATATTGAACAAATTTGGCCGGTTTGGTCTTGCAGTTGGACACATGCTTCATGAACATAACTCTAGTTCCCGGGGTGGGACTCGGTTTAGGATGGTGGAGGATACACATCCCCATAATATCGGCTATGAAGAATGGTTGCTTCACTTTCAAAAGAAGGAAAAGTGAACAATAAGTGGATGGTTTAAATTAAGCCTGATGACAATCAGGAGATGATTACATTTCCTGCAGTGTGGAAACAGGCCCTTCAGCCCAAAACGTTCACACTGATCCATCAAAGAGTAATTAACCCAGACCCATTTTCCTCTCAAAAGACTTTAGGCAAATTAGCATGACCAATTCACCTGATACGCACATCTTTGGACTGCGGGAAGAAACAGGAGCACCTGGAGAAAACCCATGCAGACACAGGGGGAATGTGCAAACTCCAGGCAGACAGTAGCCTAAGGCTGGCAGTGAAACCAGGAACCTGGCTGCAGTGAGGCAGTAGTGCTAACAATTGAAGCACCAGGTTCAGCACATATTTAACGGCAAAATCCCTATCCTCAAAGAGGGTACGCCAAACAAAGGCTCGGGATTCTGAGTAGAATCTAAGTTACCGTATTTTTTACAGTATTTACAATTTACATTATTGTTGCTTTATTATATATCTATCTCCCACATTATTCAACTGGCCAGTAAGGTAGCTTTGCATTCTTTAAATACCAATGAATTAATGCAGCTATGTTTCAAATTAAATATGAATTAATATTACAGTTCACCGACAATATGTGAAGAAATCCTGTCAATTAACTTTGATTTGGACTAAAACAATTGATTTATTAAAAATAATATAAATCATAATAAATGTAATAATAAATAAAATAATTAATTAAAATAATCATTATCTGTAATTCAGGGTGGAAACCAACAAGTGATGAAAACATTTCATAAACTGTACATTGCTGCTTTATTCTTCTTATCACATCATTCTCTTCTCTTCTGCAATTGATCTGCAAGCCGCTAATTGTATTTTAACCTTATTTAACCAATTTATCAATTTATGTTTGTCCATATTTAAAGCCTGTTCCGCCCTATACATTTTGGAATCTTGATTATCATAATCTAAAAGTTAATCTTAGGATTTGAATATTCAGCTAACTCCATGGCAATGGGGCCGTGATGCGACAAAAGTAATAGTGATCGATATACCACCCTGTTCCTCGATAGTTTTGGCTGACCCTATTGTCCAAAGGGAAGAATGGTGGGTGACAGCAGTGCCTGGTTAAGTCAGGCAGCAGTTCTTTTTCATTTATTATGGACACCGAATGATATGGATAGAATTCATTTTGGATTTTGGAGAGAGCACTGAGCGGAGTGGTACCAAGCATACTTTACGCATTACTGAGTGGGGATCCAGCTGAAGAAGATTACGGAAAATAAGTTTTTATTTATTCTTGTGGACATTGGAGAAGCAACAGAGCTGAGTTCTCTTTGTCTTGTTTTGAGAGCAGATATTCCCTGTGGTAATATATCAATGGTCATTATTTTTTACAATATATCTCTGAGTAGCATATTGGCTTATATATTTTATAAATACATATATTGGAAATTCATTTATTCAATATATAATATTTAAAATGTAAAATGCACACCGTTCCCAGCTTTAAAACTCATCATAGTTAAATTTAGTCCCTTAATTTAAATCCAAAATTAGAATTCTAGAGTAGTCCTGAACAGTCATGGCTCAATTACAATGCTAAAGATCCTGAAATAACTGGAGCTGCCTCAAAAGGTTTTGTCTACTCACTGAAAAAAGAACTTATACTGCACGAATAATAGCAGAATCCAAGACACAAATATTAATCAAAGGATATTAATTTTTAGATGATTTATCACAAGTTAATGTTGAGCTGCGACATCAATTGTCATTGAAGGACTCCCTCCAAAAGATTACAACTTTCCTAACCAATAATCTCCAATAAAACACAGCAGTCTTAAAATTAAGTTGAAGTAAACGTGTCTGAAACAAATAAAAGGTTACAATGTTGTCTTCCTCGGTATTAAACTGATTTCAAATTGAATAAGGTTGGCTTTCATGTAAAGATAAAGGAGATTAGTTAGAAACTGAAAGTGGGACAGTCATGACCTGTCAAAAGAACAGGAGTTAATATTTTATTTCATAATCACTTAAGGTCCTTAAACGTAAAAGTAATCATGTTAAATTTCCAAAATGCGAACCAGATTCAAACCAGTCCTGGATCTTGAGCTGGAAGGACAAACATTCAATCACTGACAAACTAATGTGAATTCCAACAGAATCACAAAGGGTTAAACTTTCTTCTATCTTTGACAGCTCTTTCTCTCTCACTCTCTCTCTCTCTCTCTCACACACACACACACACACACACACACCACACACACACCACACACACACACACACACACACACCCCATATTTCAGGTTTTACCTTGGGAGTGAAGTCTCGTAAATCCTGGTTTTGCCTCATCGTTACTTAACCAACTGTGCAAGAATTGTTTCCGCTGGCCAGCCTTATCTTTTCACACATCAAGAACAACGACCACCCTCCATATTTCATGAACAAATAACAATTACCAAAACGAACAAAAAACAAAAAAGCAACAGAGCAAGACATGTCAAGCTGAACATTTGACGACGGAAAAGGGATTATTTTGTGAAAGAAAACTGTTGATTTGTACTCTGACTCTTGCGTGTGGTGGAGGATGACTGTAATCAGGAGTTTATCCCAAGTGCCATAGGAATTCTGAGTGTAGCTCTCATGAAAACGTCTTTAGTTTCCCTGTGTGGTCTTTCGAGGGCAATTAGAGGTCGAATGGTGGAGACTGCCGCAAATAAGGCAGTTTCTAGTCGGGCAGTCACGAGCCCAGTGATATAGGCTGTTACAATTTAAACAGGTTGGGCATGAACCCCAAGGGGGAGTCCCACTGCCATCCCCACGACCGTGGTCTTGATTGGTGCAGCGCCACTACTATGATGACCGGGTAGCTGTTGAGGTGTCTCCTCTTAGACTACAAATTCTGATTTTACACGGATTGGTAGTCTATCTTCACTCTGCTGATTCCACAAGGCCGCAATAGAACGATGGAGTTGATTAGGGATGTCTTCAAACCAGGAGAAAATGAGGTCTGCAGATGCTGGCGATCAGAGCTGAAAATGTGTTGCTGGATAGCGCAGCAGGTCAGGCAACATCCAGGGAACAGGAGAATCGACGTTTCGGGCATAATCCCTTCTTCAGGAAAGAGGAAATTTTGTCCAGCAGACTAAGATAAAAGGTAGGGAGGAGGGACTTGGAGGAGGGGCGTAGGAAATGTGACAGGTGGAAAGAGGTCAAGGTGAGGGTGATAGGACAGACTGGGGTGGGGGCGGAGAGGTCAGGAAGAAGATTGCAGGTTGGGAAGGCGGTGCTGAGTTCGGTGGATTTGACTAAGACAAGGTGGGGGGAGGTGAAACGAGGAAACTGGTGAAATCCGAGTTCATCCCTTGTGGTTGGAGGGTTCCTAGGCGGAAGATGAGGCGCTCTTCCTCCAACCATCATGTTGTTGTGGTCTGGCGATGGAGGAGTCCAAAGACCTGCATATCCTTGGTGGAGTGGGAGGGGGAGTTGAAGTGTTGAGCCACAGGGTGGTTTGGTTGGTTGGTCAGGGTGTCCCAGAGGTGTTCTCTGAAACGCTCCGCAAGTAGGCGGCCTGTCTCCGCAATATAGAGGAGGCCACATCGGGGCCCTCCCCTCCCCTCCCAACCTCCACTCCCGGCACCTTCCCCTGCAACTGCAGGAGGTGCAAGACTTGCGCACACAACCCCCCCGCCCCCCCTCCTCCCTCCAAGGCCCCAAAGGAAGCTTCCATATCCGCCACAGATTCACCTGCACCTCCACACACATCATCTATTGCATCCTCTGCACACGATGTAGCCTCCTCTATATTGGGGAGACAGGCCGCCTACTTGCGGAGCGTTTCAGAGAACACCTCTGGGACACCCTGACCAACCAACCCAACCACCCTGTGGCTCAACACTTCAACTCCCCCTCCCACTCCACCAAGGATATGCAGGTCTTTGGACTCCTCCATCACCAGACCACAACAACACGACGGTTGGAGGAAGAGCGCCTCATCGTCCGCCTAGGAACCCTCCAACCACAAGAGATCAATTTGGATTTCACCAGTTTCGTCATTTCCCCTCCCCCCACCTAGTCTCAGTCAAATCCATCGAACACAGCACCGCCTTCCGAACCTGCAATCTTCTTCCTGACCTCTCCGCCCCCACCCCAGTCTGATCTATCACCCTCACCTTGACCTCTTTCCACCTATTACATTTCCGACGCCCATACCCCAAGTCCCTCCTCCCTACCTTTTATCTTAGCCTGCTGGACAAACTTTCCTCATTCCTGAAGAAGGTCTTATGCCCGAAACGTCGCTTCTCCTGTTTCCTGGATGCTGCCTGACCTGCTGCGCTTTTCCAGCAACACATTTTCATGTCTTCAACCAGTCCAGATTGTTTGTTTTGACTGGTGTGACTACATAGGGCGGCAGGCTGTTTAATACCATAGAATTATACTGAGCATTAATAGCATTGAAATTCCAAGCCCGATCGCCAGATTAGAACTCATAACATTCTCGAAAACGGTCAATAAAATCCTCAGCAGACTCCTTATTTTTGGTGTGAAGTTCAAGGATACGAGTAAAGTCTGCTAATACAGCAGATGCTCCGCTTTACTCCCACAGTCTAAAAATGTGCAGGTTAGGTGAATTGGCCATACTAAATTGCCCCTAGTGTTCGGTGAAGGGGTGAATGAAAGGGAATGGGTCTGGGTGGGTTGCGCTTCGGCAGGTTGGTGTGGACTTGTTGGGCTGAAGGGCCTGTTTCCACACTGTAAGTAATCTAATTTAATCATAAGTGAGACCAAAGGTCTTTTACTTTACCATCATGAACCTAATTGTGGTACTTAAGAAATCGACAGGTTAAAAGGATAATTGAAAATTTTGAACTGGGAAGATATAGAAGTGGGCTGTGAGAGAGCGACAGGAATTCGGGAATTAAGTTTAACAACTGTACATTCCAAAGACTGATCAGCCTGTAATGACGAATTTAAAATGGGATCCACGAAAAAAATCACTCGTCTAAATCCGAATTATCATTGCCTTCCACGTTAAAACGAAAGCCAACCATCGAACTGCGCAGTTCTGTTTGTTAACCAGTCACTTGTGACTTTTCCTTTTGTTTCTGATGATGTTTTGCTCGAGCACATTCACTTTTCAGAACTTCAACAGATTTCATAGCACCATTTGCAGTTACTTCAATCCCCAATTTGGTGGTAGTATCTTGCCACGAGCGCAAAACTGATTCCTTGTGCCTGCCATAAAACTGTCGTCTTGGTCCAATTCACTCTTTCCTACCCACACCCATGTTACATTGCTAAATCAACTGATGAGCTTAATTAACCAATTGAACAGTTTTATGACAACCTAATGGCCATTCTTCATCATGCAATGTTTTATTTAGAACTTCGGACAGTTTTTGAAAGGCCTCAGACTTTTCATGAAATCTTTCACGTCATTTCACGAACGTTGATGGTGGATCATCTGCTGTGTCTTTGTAATTGCCCAATATAAAATAACTTCTGCTTTATAGCAACGAATTTTAAAAATATATGTTACTCACTAATCAGACTTCTCCAAAGCCTAATTATTTCACAAAACCTTTTTTTAACTAAATAACTTTTATTACAAAATATCGCGATATTTTCTTCAGAAAAATCAACTTAACTATTGTGTTTTTATTATTAATTTAGAACTCCCTAGAACGTCAAATATCGGGGGCCTCCTGCCTCCCCCAAAACATCAAATATCGAAGGCCTCCTGACTCCATAAAGACTTGAAATATCGTGGGCGTCCTGCCTCCCTGAAAACTTCAAATTTCGGAGAGCTCTTGCCTCCCTAGATCTTCGGCTATCGGGGGTCTCCTGCCTCCCTAAAAACTTGAAACATCGGAGGCCTCCTGCCTCCCCAAAACTGCAAATATCGGGGGCCTCCTGCCTCCCTAGAACTTCAACACCTTTATTAAAACTGTTCAGGCCACCAGTCTCCGAAAACTGCTGAAAATACAAAGATCCGATTTTTTAGAACCTGGAAATTAACAAAGTTCAAGCAATCGAAGATTTTGTTTAAATGGAAATTAACAAATCTCGGGGTATCGAACATTTCTTTGGAAATCAACCAAGCTAGGGAGATCGATCTTTAAAACCCAGAAATTAACAAAGCTCGAGAAGTCAGAGTTTAATACTCCCCTCAGAGTTCAGCAATTTTCGGAGACACTGTCCGTAAGTACCAAAGCAACCTCAACCTCAATTAATTTCCCCCCTTTTTTTAAACATATAAAAAGTCCCCCAGACCCAACCCGTGCTCAGACCGATCCTTTCGGGTTGGACTGGAAAATAAACAGTGAAGGGTCACGTCAGACACAACGTGAATGAGAGGAAAAGCAAACGCTCTTAAAATACTCACGCCTGACCGGCTGAATTCCACAACACTCAATAGTGAAGGATATTTAACATTACACGACAGTTCGCAATCTGCCCGAGCCTAAAACGAGTCATGGCACCAAAATGAAGATGTAAGACCCCCTTAAGAAGGCCGCTTTGGTTGGGATCGGTCTAAAGAATCGACAAATGCGGTCTGTTCAAAAAGCAACGGTCATTAGTTTATTGAATGAAAGTACCTTGACGCAATTCTATCCAGCAACACAGGGGTTAAAGCTTCTGTGTTCCGTGGTGAAATGGCGCAGTTATATTTGAAAATTGCACATTATTTGTATGTTTTTTTCTCAGAGATTGTACAGCCTTGATTACAAGAAAGATCAATCGAATATAATAAGGTGACATGATCTACAGCAAGTTAATCCAATGATATTTCCTGGGAAAGGGTTCTTATTTACAAGAAAAGTACAATCAACTGTAATATAGTGACATGATTGACAACAGGCTACTCCAATGGTATTCCTTTGATAAGAATCTTATTTACGGAAATTGTCATGCCGTGTATCAGTTCAAGGTTAAGTCGAATGAACAATTTCATGTGTCAGTATTCATTTTATGAAAACTATATTGTTCGCTTATCTTTGAATTTCAGCTTAATTCTGCAAATCAGCAGTGCAGTTTCTTAGGATTCAATCAGTATCCTCAGCCATTTTATAGAATTCTTTTAATTTGAAAAGCTATTCTGTGGTTATTAAAAATCTAAATATCCTTGTTGCCTCAATTCAAATTTTAGATCCTTAACATCCCTGGCTATCTTTGGGAAGAAGACCTACAAGACACTCAAATAGTTTGAAGCCAAGGCAACAGAGACACCGCAAGCTTTGAAGCCAAGCATGTCCCGCTTGCTGATTCCAAGCGGTCAGCTCGCTGGAACAAATTGCAGATTCATAGAGCTGCCAGGAACAAGGTTCAGCAGACTTCCAGGCGTTGCACTGTCATGTATAGGACAAAGCGAAGTGAGGAAATTCAGGTGGCCACTCTAATGGGTAACGTGAGGGGAATGTACAAAGGCATCAAGAATACACGGGGATGGGATGAACACTACTCTGATCTCTACGCCAGAGATGATACCGTGTCCGCTTCAGCACTTGATGTCGTCATATGCTTGCTGACTATGAACGAGCGAGATGCAGATCCTCCTTAGAAAACTCAGCAAGGCCATGGAGAGCTTCGCTCCGGTAAGACCCGGAGTAGCAACGGGATTCCTCCTGGTCTGATCAAGTACTGCAAGACAGTTTACAGCTCCCATTGCATGAAGTCCTCTGCCAATGCTGGCAAGAAGGAGTTGTTATGAGGGATGCCAATAATAGTGCCCACTACAACAGCAAGGTCGAGGGAAGCGACTTCAACAATTACAGAGGCAGCTCTCGCCTCAACACTTACAGCAAAGCCTTTGCTCGGGTCTATTGACTCCCCTGGAGAAAGTGGCAAAATGTTGAAGATCCAGAAGCACAGTGCGACTTCCGACCAATCATCACCAAGGATGATTTGGACACAACGTTGCTCATCAGTTTGTGTACCTTGGCTCAACCATCATGAAAACATAAGCACAGTCCTGTAAGGCAGTGAAAATGGGACGACACATGACAGACAGGACAGAAGACTCAATATCTTCAATTTGAGGAGTATCCGCCTCATCCTGGACATGTCCTGGCAAGACAGAGTATGCAACGCCATGGTCCTATTTCGCGCTTGCCTTCGCAGGCGTCCACAAAGTGCTCAGGTAACGGAGATGACACTGCCATGGCATTGGAGTATGGTCGCATCGCAATAGATATCCTCTATGGAGACCTTGCATCCGGGAAGAGAAACACTTGGTGACCCAAGTAGGGCTTCAAAGACGTCTGTCTGAGGGACATGAAATCAGACTGGAATCCTGGGAGAGTTGTGCAGCTGAATGCACGAGATCGAGAAGCACCATGAACCAACACCTCAAAAAATGGGAGAAGAAGCTGATGAGCACTACAGCAGAGACGCTGGCAATAAGAAATAAGTGTGGCCATTCTAGCAGATCAACGACCACATACAGATGTGACCTCTGCGACGTGGTCTGTTACTGCAGCACTGTTCTCTTCTGTCTCAAGCAGCGTTGCTTCAGGGAAGCAGGAACCGAGATCAACGAGGATACAACCTATTGTCAACCATTACCGAAAGAGACCCACAAGCCACTCTTCCTCGTTTACTTCACTGTGATTCTGATTGTTGACCCAAATTCTCGGACTACTTCACTCTGATTCTGCCAGTCGGTTACTTCTTCCAGACTGCTTCTCTGCAATGCTCACTGCAGTCAAATCGTACTCGCCTGATTTCTGAAGATGTTCACTGCAGGCGACCCTTTGCACATTATTTCGCTGCGGTGCTAACTGTAGTCCACTTTAACAAGACTGCAGACGACTCTTCCCAGACTGCATCACTCAAATGGTGTCCTCAGGCCAATATCCCCAGTCTTCCTTTCCTGCACTGCATGCTGCAATCGCTCTTCCAAGTTCTTTCTCCTGGAATGTTCACTGCAGACCACACCTCCCAGAATGCATCATTATCATTCTGCCTGAAGTCCAATTTCCCTTACCACTGCTTTGACTCTCAGCCACGCCTTGCAAAATTTAACCCAGTAATGGTCGTTGCAATCTGTTCTGACAATTTACTTTAAATGAAATTTGACCAGAGAGCCATCCGTCCCAGTCTTATTGACGGTGATGTTCTGTACAGGCCGCTCTCAACAATCATTTTGAATGCAATCTTGAATGAAGACCATCCTTAACACAGTATTTAACTGCATTCGTCCCTGCACGCCACATTTCGCAGTCTGCATCACTGATTTGCTCACTCATCCCAAACTGATTCACTGCCATGTCGAACTCAGCCACCATCTTCTTAGACTGTCTCTGCGATACTCATGCCGGAAAAGTTTCGTGGCCTGCTCCACTGAGATAGTAACTTCAAGGCACTTATCACTCGTGATTTTCCACGAGTTGCCCACTGCAGGTCACTCTTTACAAACTGCTTCATTGTGACACCCCTGGCACCGATTCTTCTCAAACTGCATCACTATGATGCTATTGACAGGCCAATCTCCCGCAGTACCTAGTTGAATCCAGGCCACCGTTTGCAGACTAATTTAAGTTGTCGTACACTGCTGGCCACTTTTCCTCGTCTGATTCATTATGTTGCTCACAGTTGGCTACCATTTATCGACAATTTCCCTGTGACGATAAATGCAGGCCACATCTCACACACTGTTGCACTGCAGTGCTGACTTCAGGTTATTCATCTTGGGCTGAATTACCAATATGCATTCTTGAAGCAGATCACACTCGCAGGATTGACTGCAAAACTTACAACCAGATATTGATCCCACTTTGTTGTTCTATAATTCTACGTGTAGCCCATTCTTCCAGGACTAATTCACTTTCTTATGTGTATTATGTGTTTCTTGCCCAATTGCTTAATTGCGATGCCCAGGGCAGGGAAAATTTCCAGACACCTTCTCTGCTAACTTTAAGTCACTCTTTAAGCATGTAGACACTCAAAGAAAATAGATTAGATTGCCTTCAGTGTGGAAACAGGCCCTTGGACCCAGCACGTCCACACCGACCCTCTGAAGAGCAACCTACTCAGACACATTTCATTACATTTACTCCTGACTAATACACCTAACGCTGCAGGCAATTTAGCATGATCAATTCACCTGACCTGCACATTTTTGGACTGTGGGAGGAAAGCAGAGCACCCGGAGGAAACCCACATAGATACGGGGAGAATGTGCAAACTCTACATAGACAGTTGACCGAGGCTGGAATCAAACCTTGGACCCTGGTGCTGTGAGACAGCAGTGCTAACCACTGAGACACCGTGCTGCCAAACTATGGAGTCATTTTTTCAAAAGATGTAAAAATAGCATGAATTTGCAATGGTTGATTTTAACTTCAAAGAGATTGGCCGGAACTCGTTACCTTCTAGGAGTTTGGATGGGACTGGAATTTGAAAGAACATTAAAGAGAGATTATTAACATATCATGTAAAAAGTCCCAACTGGGAAGGGATTCATTGGGACTAGATTTGAGGAATGAGGAAAATGACATGAATGAAGATTCAAGACTGTGGTATTTCGGGAGTAGACAACACAATGCCATGAGTTTTAAAATCTTCATTGACGGGGACAACAGCAGTCTCCAAATGAAAGTGTTAAATTGGATGAAGGTGAATTGCATCAATATTTGGCAGGAACTGGAGCATTATTGATAGGAGGAATCTGTTTGAGATAAACTGACTTCGTGCATATAGGTGCATTTGAAAGGTGCAGTTCAGAAGCTATCCTTGCACCATTCCATGCCGGCAGCCCACTTCGTTCCGTGCTTCATGAGGCCACCAGCTGTTGTTTTCAAAAGATTTAAGTAATGCCCGGTTACCCTCTTGTCGTTCTTTTTTAAAAAGATCTAAACGCCGAAACATCCAGCAACCATTCCTTCACCTGTGCAATCCATAGCTCTGTTATGGCCACAATATAATAGTTCCATTCTCTGGTACATGCTCTAAGTTATCACGTGCATTGAAGCAGGCACACTTTAAGTCGTCCCTTTGCCCTACCAATGGTATATCCATCCTGACAGACTCTGTTTCATTCTTTTTCGACCAGTTCTTCAACTGAGTCTCTCTTCTGATCTGAAGCGCTGGTTTGCATTCCCCTGCCAATCTAGTTTAAACACTCCTGAAGTGATGTAAACATCTCCTGATCAGGACATTGGGTTCCCCTCCTGTTTAAGCTGAACAAATCCATAATGTACAGATCCATTTTCTCCAGCAGGTACCCAATGGAGAGTTTGAGACAATAAAACTTCTGAATTTGCTGGACATGGTTTCATTGGAATGTCAAAGGTTGAAAAACAAGCATCTGGTACCTAGGATGGGAGAGTTCATATCTAGGCGGCAGTCTTTCAAGGTAAGATGAGAAAGATATGAAAGACGCATGAGGGGCAACATTTTCACCCAGGGAATGGTTCTTCTCCGGTAAAAGAAAAGGATAGCAGTACAGTTACAACATGTCAAATACCTTTCTGTGAGTACATGAGGAAGAAAGATTTGAATAGAAATGCATCAAATGCAATCTAGTGCAACTGCTTTTCCTTGCCAATTTGGACGTCATGAAGTGGTTGGACTGAATAGTCGGTTTCCATGCTTTATGACTCTAGTAAATAATCTGCTCTGCTTTGTTATTTTCTTTATTTTGTCCAGAATTGTCTTTGTTTGATTCTGTGTCGTTTCTGTGAATGGGGGCTGAAAAAACTCTTCCTGTTGTAAAGCATAGATCATCATCGTCATCCCGGGCCTGACGGGATATATCCTAGGATTATGTGGGAAGCAAGAGAGGAAATTGCAGAGCCGTTGGCAATGATCTTTTCGTCTTCACTGTCAACAGAAGTGGTACCAGGGGACCGGAGAGTGGCAAATGTTGTGCCCTTGTTCAAAAAAGGGAATAGGGAAAACCCCGTGAATTGCAGGCCAGTTAGTCTTACTTCTGGTAGGCAAAGTAATGGAAAGGGTACTGAGGGATAGGATTTATGAGTATCTGGAAAGACACTGCTTGATTTGGGACAGCCAGCACGGATTTGAGAAGGGTAGGTCTTGCCTTACAAGTCTTATAGAATTCTTTGAGGAGGTGACCAAGCATGTGGATGAGGGTAGAGCAGTGGATGTAGTTTACATGGATTTTAGTAAGGCATTTGATAATGTTTCCCATGGTAGGCTTATGCGGAAAGTCAGGAGGCATGGGATAGTGGGAAATTTGGCCAGTTGGATAGAAAACTGACTAACCGGTCGAAGTCAGAGAGTGGTGGTAGATGGTAAATAATCAGTCTGGAGCCCAGTTACAAGTGGAGTTCCGCAGGGATCAGTTCTGGGTCCTCTGCTGTTTGTAATTTTTATTAATGACTTGGGAGAGGGATTCGAAGGGTGGGTCAGTAAATTTGCAGATGATACGAAGATTGGTGGATTTGTAGATAGTGAGGAGGGCTGTTGTTGGCTGCAAAGGGACTTAGATATGATGCAGAGCTGGACTGAGGAGTGGCAGATGGAGTTCAACCCTGCCAAGTGTGAGGTTGTCCATTTTGGAAGGACAAATAAGAATGCGGAATACAAGGTTAACGGTAGGGTTCTTAGTAAAGTGGAGGCGCAGAGGTATCTTGGGGTCTATGTTCATAGATCTTCGAAAGTTGCCACTTAGGTGGATAGAGCTTGTAAGAAGGCCTATGGTGTATTAGCCTTCATTAGCAGAGGGATTGAATTCAAGAGTCGTGAAGTGATGTTACAGCTGTACAGGACTTTGGTTAGACCACATTTGGAGTACAGTGTGCAGTTCTGGTCACCTCACTTTAGGAAAGATGTGGAAGCTTTGGAGAGGGTGCAGAGAAGATTTACCAGGATGTTGCCTGGAATGGAGAATAGGTCGTACGAGGATAGTTTGAGCGTGCTAGGCCTTTTCTCATTGGAACGGAGAAGGATGAGGGGTGACTTGATAGCGGTGTATAAGATGATCAGGGGAATAGATAGACTAGACAATCAGAAACTTTTTCCCCGGGTACAACAGAGTGTTAAAAGGGGACATAAGTTTAAGGTGAAGGGTGGAAGGTATAGGGGAGATGTCAGGGGTAGGTTCTTTACCCTGAGAGTGGTGGGGGCATGGAATGCGCTGCCTGTGGGAGTGGCAGAGTCAGAATCATTGGCGAACTTTATGTGGCATTTGGATTGGTACATGGATGGGTGCTTAAGCTAGGACAAATGTTCGGCACAACATCGTGGGCCAAATGGCCTGTTCTGTGCTGTATTGTTCTATGTTCTGTGTAATTGTTCGTCTGCAAAGGGCATTGATGACTTAACAAATTGTTAAGTCTTTCGCTTGAGATTCAAAATCAGAGACAGCAATTAATTATTCACAATGCCAATGTTGTTTACTTTTTAAGATGTCGTTAGGAATTATTGAAATTGCTACTGGGGATCTTTGATGGGTTTATATTAAGGGCAAGGTACAAATCAGATCATACAGAATCACTGGAATGTCGCCAGCCCAACCATACTGCGCTGACTCATGAAATGAGCATCATTGCTGAGAACATTTGTCATAGAACATGGAACGCGACAGCGCATTACAGGTCCTTTGGCTCTCGATGTTGCACTGGCCTGTGAAACCACGCTGAGCTGCAAATCCCTGCCTGCTACCAACATGTTTGGACACTATTCCAGCCCAAATGATCATCCAATGTTATTTTGAATACCTGCAATATTATGAACAATATTATTTAATATTGTTACAAGGGGACATAAATTTAAGGTGAAGGGTGGAAGGTATTGGGGGATGTCAGGGGTAGGTTCTTTACCCAGAGAGTAGTGGGGGCATGGAATGCGCTGCCTGTGGGAGTGGCAGAGTCAGAATCATTGGTGACCTTTAAGCTGCAATTGGATAGGTACATGGATAGGCGCTTAAGCGAGGAAAATTGTTCAGCACAACATCGTGGGCCGAAGGGCCTGTTCTCTGCTGTATTGTTCTATGTTCTATGTTCGATGTTCTAAGGACATATATACAGCCGAGAGATGGTTCACGACTACTATCAGAGAAAAGAGTGAGGAGTTGGAGTCGTTGGAATTCAGCAGAATGAGAATCCCGCATTACAAGAGAGTTTATGGTTGCCGGAGTGGACGGGAATGCAGCTTTGTGACTGCAGTCAGGTCAGCAGTGATCTTATTGAATTATGAAGCAAACACAAGAGGCTGATTCGTTCTGTTCCTGCACTCGGATTGAACGGTTTATCCAATCAAACACAAGCAGAGCCAGAATGGAAGGGGTGAAACTCAACCTAGACATCATTGCATGACCATTGCGATCTTTAGAGAAATATTTCTAGATTTCGTATCGGTGACACAATGCCCATCTCGCTTTATCTCGTTTCAATCTAAAGGTAAAAAGGTGGTAATATCCCAGAATGTGTGCACGCAACGTATACGCCGAGGAAAGCATTGACTGAAACATTACAGAATGGTCCTTCCCCACATTGAGTCGGTTCTGACAATATTATGACACATCGAAAGCACAAAACAACATAAAAACAGAAGAACATAAAAAAAAGTTCGAGTACAGTAGGCCATCTGCGCCATCGAGTCTGCTCCGACATTCAGTGAGATCATGCCTGTGTTTTATTTTGTGGTCTCAAATTCAATGACCCACTCTCTCACAATAGCTGGTACTTTCTTTCTGCTTCAAAAATCTATCTTTGCCATCAAAGCATTCGAGGAGGTATCCTCAACGGCATCAGTCGGCAGGGAATTCCACAGATTTACTACCGTTTTTGTGAAAAAGTTTCATCTCAAATCGGTGCTAACACGACACCCCTTTATTCTGAGGTTTTGGTCATGCAGTTTCGCCCGCCAGGAGAACAGCTTTGCTGCCTCTACCTTAGTTATTCCTCCATAAATTTGCCTCAGGGCATTTTCAAGTTTGTGAGTTTTCCCGCCTCAACTAGCCTCCCAGCAACTTCTCGAACCACGCCATATCTTGAGATGAAATATTTTCGTCCCGCGAAATCTCATGGCTTTCAGATGAAAGTTGCCTCCTTCTTATTGACGCTTCGAGTTTCGGCAAGAGCTGCTTTCCATTCACCTTGTCCATGTTCAAGATTGAGTTTTTGGATCCCTACTGGGTTCCTACCACAGGAATTGCTCTGCTCTAAACATAAATTCCACCCTTACGTTTTCTCTTTTCGTCACTGAAATTCACCATCCCAGCTAACTTGTTGATACATATCTGCTGCAGCCCACGCAGTATAATCGCATAATCCCTGTACTGCAATGACCAGAACTGCACAGAGTGTTCCAGGTGTCAGCTCACCAAGGTTCTGCTCGATTCAGCTCATCACCAGTGAAATCCGGTCCAGCATCTACAAGGCACACTTGAAAGATTTGCTCGAAAGCTCCCAACTCAGCTGGATGGGTATAACCCCAACAACACGTAAAAAACTTTCCATCATCCAGAAGTAAGAAACCCACTTAATCGGCATCACATCCACAGACATGACCTTCTCCACTGGCATTTCTCAGCTGCTGCAGTGCACAACATCTACATGATTCCCTGTATAAATAATCAAAATGACGGTGAAAGCAACTTGCAAACACATGACTGCGACCATCGAGAGGGATAAGTGTAATAACTGCACCTGTAAGATATCCTCCAAGCCAGTCATCATAACCAGCTAACCTCTTTGGTTCTTCGGTGTCACGAATTTAAATTCCAGAAATTGTCTCCTGAGATAAAATGTGGATGAACCGCCCAAGTCCCATTCACTTATCTCCATGTGGATCTCAACCTCACCGTGATGCTAACCGCTGCTTTTCCTGCGAATACCAAACTGCTCCAGCTGACCGATGCATGTGTGCCTTAAGTACCGCAAGCTCCAGGATTACCCTCGATCTATGATTGTCCGGAAAGTCATCTTGATCCTAACATTAAAACCAATTGTTTATCTAACATTGACAAAACACTAATCCAAATTTACTATTCATTGTACCCTAAACGATACGAACCACACACCTAATCCAGAATCCAGGCTATCCCTGCTGATACATTTAAACAGGACTGAAAGTCACTCAATTGCAGTTCCATTGATACTGAATCCTTCATTGAATGTTAAGACTGATCCAAAGATTAATTGTTTAAAGCACACCACTATCTATATCTCCGAAACCAAATATTGCCTCTCAATATGAATCACAGAAAGTACCCGTGCCACTTATCTCTATCCCAACAGCACGAAAACTCTTCTGTCCCATATCAACCTCCAAATATATCACGGTCCCAAGAAACAACATTCACAATGAACCCTAATCTCAGATCAAAATAGGGCTTGCAATGTGCCCCACGCAAACAAGATAAACATATGCTAACAGGTCGAAACAGGAGACGCAATCAGAAGCATTCACTGAACATCAACGTGCAACCTATCCTCCTGTGAACAGTCCGCAGTATTCCTGTTTCGGGGCTTTATGCACGAAACGTCAATTCGTCTGCTCCTCGGATGCTGCCTCGCCTGCTGTGCTCTTCCAGCGGCTACTTCTCGACCCTCAATTCCATCAGTCCTCATTTTCTCCACAGTATTACACAATGCTGATGGAATAATCTGACGAGCATGGTTCACTAAATGCCAACATATCCGAACTTGCTCGATAGCTCACAGGCCTTAATCACATTCTTAGACAGATTATTCCCCAGCCTTTCTCTCATCCAGAAACACCCCACAATTTTTGATGTTTGAAGTGTTCTCAAGCTGGAGGATGTTTTTGCGGATGTTAGATATTGTTATGCAACTAACAAGATGGTGGGGATATTTTATTCATTCGTGTGATATGGGAGTCGCTGATGTGACAGAACTTATTGCTGGTTATCAGTTGCCCTAATAAGATGGTGGTAACAGTTTCAGTCTGTGTGGTGCAGGGAACGCGGCAGCACCGGCAGCGAGCAAGTTCCAGGATTTTGACCAAGCAACACTAAAGGAGCAATGATGTAAGAACGATGGGTGAATAGGAGTGGAACTTTTAGGGGTTAATGTGCTCAAGCAATTATTATCTTGCCTTTCTAGAGAATTGTGATCATGATTTTGGATCATAAAACTGCTTTTTTAAAAGTATATGCAATGCATCATGAATACGGTATCCATTGCTCAAATAAACATGGATAATACTGACCTTCTTGTGCACTGTTGAAACTGCACCCAGTCAGGCAAGTCGGGAGGATTTCATCAAACTTGCGACTTGTCAGTGTGGAATAAAATTGATGAGTCAGAAGGTTTACAATACTCTAAGCGTCTGAATTGCTCTTGGAGCGAGTGTACGTGCCTGTCCAAACCACTTTAGTTTCCATTCAATGTTAACCCACACTATGTTGCTTTTCGAGATAGGGAATTCATGGATAACCAAGCAAGCGTAAATACAGGATTGTAAAACATATGTAGTAGAGGTAGAAATTACATGCACAATGCCTCACGTTTGTAAAGTTATAATCATATGTGTATTGGAAGGGTGATGGAAAGTTGCATCAGAGCACGAGAGTAAATTAGAACCTGCCAGAGATTCAGTGACATTACAAATCACGTTTTCCCAAGGCTGCCAAATATTCACAACAAATGATTGAGACAGTTACGTTTCCAAGTTTTTTTTAAGCACAGGTCATTTCTGTAGATGTGACAGTCGATGGAAGACGGAGGTTTGAAGAACGTGGCAATAAGTGAATGCCCATGTAATGGAAAACTACCGTTCTCACAGAACGTGTTGTAAATATGAAGTAAAGCTACCGAGAGCACGGGGAACGTAACTTCAGCAGGGTAGATATGATCAAGAAACTCAAAGACAAGTGAGTGAGGTAACGATGGAGAGATGAATTTTTTAAGACTTATTTATCTGTTACGTCACAAATCTGAAGAAGGCCATGGAAATTGCCGAATTCTGTTTTGCTCATTTTTATTTTGTGAAATACTTTTAAATAAAAGAGGGCGGTGATATGGACCGAGTTTGAGTTTGGACCTTGAAATTCAGTCACTGATCATTGAGGGAAGGTCATCATTACGAGGTCCCAAGCTGGAAAAGCAAATATTTACAGGGCCATTTGCATTGGACATTGATACAGTTTCTAATTCTGTTTAGTTACTTCACGTGATGAGTGTCGTCCATTCATGAGGGAGTCTGTGTTTCTTCCAATTCATTCCACAGGCTAAACATTATCAGTGTCACAGGACTATTTCAGCTGTTGTCATCTGTTTTTTCCTACGTTTCAAGAAGAAAAAACATAACAAATCAATTCAGAATATTGCGCAACATAAATATCCACGTGGAGACACTGATGAGTTGAAAATTAAGGTCCTGCAAATCGGTCGTAACAGAATCACACTGAGGGAGATTGCCTACAGAAGCATGGGACAAATTAATGCGCATTGAAAATGCATGCTACAATTCGAACAGTGAGAAAAGTATTGTACCTAGTGCTTTGGGTCATTGGTTTTCCTGGTGAGTGAAGACCATTACTGAGGCTGATCAACTCTCTGCCTGACCTTGTTTCTGCGGTTGTCCAGTGAGCACGAATGTCAACTGCAGCAGCACATTAGATCAAATATCCCAGATATAACTCTGCAGTTTCATTTTGCTGCTGCCACTGTTTCAATCTCTCTTCCTTTTGTTATTGCAATCAATGTTGAACCTTTCCATGAGGAGAGCACAGTCTCTGATGAATCTTATGTGAAGGACTGTTATCATTTGTACAGTGATTGATTAGAACGAAATTGGGATATTATCCTTCAATTGTTAAGGTTCAGAAATTCATTCCAAACAGAAACTTTAAAAAGAACCATTTCCAAGAAAAGTCGTGGACTGAAGGAAAACAACAACATGCAATTCCACTGACCATATTATAGCTCAGGCAATGGATGTCTGAACACAAGGGATTGACAGAAACAAGTTATTTTAGGCAGCACTAGGTCAGCAGGCAGAAGCAGTCCTTCCCAGCAGACCTGCTGTTTAAGGGTAGACTGAATCGTTTGCTGGTGCGAGTTGATGGTGGCGGGGAGGTCTTCCAGTTGCTTCCAAGAAATACAGAATCAGAATTTCGTGGATATGTTAGAGACATGTGATGAAGTTGTTTCAAGCGCATGGTAATGGAACACAGCTCAAATGATCACCAGTTTGCTTCAGGATTTCAGGGTAAATTGCTGGGGAAAGCAGATACTGCTGTTTGTGGTAATTTGCCAATGTAGAAATCTATTGCAGTCATGCTCAATGAGTAAGAAGCTTGGGGAAGGATATATAAACTATCCTCCAGTGAGTCTGGAATATTCAGAAGATTGTTGTTCATGCAAAAGTGTTGACACTTTCAGCTGATATTCGAATTACGTTCATTTCACAAAGTTCTCCTGAAGCATGGGCCAGTTCAGGTTCTATCTCGCACACTCCCGCTCTCACTGTCCCTTTCTCTCTCACTGTCCCTTTCTCTTCTCTCTCTCTCTCTCTCTCTCTCTCTCTCTCTCTCTCTCTCTCTCTCTCTCTCTCTCTCTCTATCGTACAATGATCTTTTCTTCGTTATTTTTACAAGTACATGGCCAGTATCTTCTGAAAAGACCGAGTGGCTGAGATCGATGACAAATAACTCAAAAGCAAAATCACTGGACAACCAAGACAGGTGTCACTCTCAGAACAGACCTCTCGTTTAAAAAAAAAGGAGGACATCTCCAATTAAACGTTAGGGTTTGATTAGTGATGTAGAATATCGAAACCTCGGCTTCAGGAACAGAATTCTTTGAAATTTGCGCCACATGCAGAAAGGTTGGCTTAAAAGGCGTGCAGCACTCTTATATTCAGTGCGTAGACCTTTGAGGATAGGAGCTGGGGATGTCCGTTTAGTTTACACAGGACGTTACTTTGGAATCTCCTGGAGTACTGTGTCCAGTTATAATCGTCCTGCCGTGGAAAAGACGTAATTAAGATGTAGAGGATTCTGTGAAGGTTGGCCAGAATGTCGCCAGGAATGAATCGCTTGTGTTGGAAGGGGAATCTAGTTCTATGTTCACCGCAGGTAGTTCAGGAATAAACTGACAGTGATTTATAAAATCATGAGGGAACATAAGCAATGCGAATGGCAGGTGTCTCTTCCTTAAGGTGACAGTTTTCTGGACATTGGACCATAATTATAACGTGAGAGGAGAAAAGTTTCCAAAAAAAATCACGAAGGACTTTTGTTTTTGCACAGAGAGCAATTCGTATGTGGAATGAACTTCGAGAAGAAATAGTTAATACGGATACCGTCATAACGTTTTAAATACATTCAATTACGTGAATGATTTAGAAACGTTTGAAGGAATATTGGCCAACCGTGGGAAGGTAGTACGAGTTGAGTTTGGGATTATGTTCGCAATGGAATACTTGGACTAAATATCCTGCTTCCAAGCTGTATGACTCTGTGACCCATTGACTCTCTGGCTACATCAGTACCACCAACAGGTACTAACACAGCAGCTTTGGTCAGGAAGTGGAATGGTCCATATTACCCCAGTGACTGTCCATTGTGGTGTAGATTGTTGAGTCACGATCTATTCTGAAGCTAGGTACCTGGGCAGATTAAAACAACTAGTCTATTTCACGAAGTGTTTAATGGAGTATCCTCTATGATCGATTAATGCCAATGGAGTGAAAGCAATTCTGATGACTATCAGCAACGTTTTATTCAGCATTTCCTGGAGCTAAGCCATCAAAGCTCAGGCCAAAAACTATTGTCATATCTGTAAGTTCATTCTAAAATTACTCGATTAGAATGAAATTGTAACTGATTGTTATTACATGACTCTAATGTTGCAGTATTCAAAGCACGGAAACTTGGCATTTGGGCCAACTATATCTGACAAACGTAAAGCTCCACACAGCCCTCCGTCCAGTCCACGTCTTCTTGCGCACATATGAACATATGAACACATCCTGCCACTTCTGCCTTCCTCAGGCAGAATGCTCATGCTTTCTTAACAGTTTTTCGTTAAAGCTCATTCCCCACAACACCAATAGTTCGACAACTCGGAGCAAATGGCATCTGCCCTTGAATTGCTTGTAGTATGTAATTGCTACCGCTTGCTATTGCTGAAAGGAGAATTGCAAATTCTATCTAAAGGAGAATCTTGGGTTTCAGGAACAGTTATCATTTTATCATGAATATTGCAAGTTCAGTCTTTGGCATTGCTTGAACTGAAATTGGTCTGAAAGAATCAGAAAGTATATGATCTGCCTGTGCATTTGTTCCTCATTCAAAATCTTACTGGCCCAATTTCCTCTTACAAAAAGCCTGCTTCATGCCAAGTCCCACATGTATAAAACTGGAGGTGAGTTTCTGTCCTGTGTCAATTCAAATTATTGATCTTCTAACTAATTACTTTGACGTGTTTGTGTATGAAATCGATCCCTTACTACTTAGTTTCCATGATGGAGGATGTTCGTCTGTATTGATTATTTTTGATTTTCCTTCCCCCGTCTTACAGTCAATTCAGTGACAGTTGGAATCCTCCTTCGGGGTAAGTGTGGACTCTCATCATGCAGCCAGCTCTATCTGCTAGCCATGGCAGTGGTGGATCTATTGGTCGTTATCATTGAGATCATACTCAAACGAATCAAACATGATTTTTTCCCAACATCATTCTTGGACATTATCCCTGTCTGTTGCATTCATTCTGTTCTGCGCCGTCTACTCATAGATTGTTCTGTCTGGTTCACCATCACTTTCGTCTTTGATTGATATGTCACCATTTGTTATGAGAAACTGAAAACTAAATACTGCACTCAAAAAACTGCAACAGTGGTTCTCACAACAATAAGCTGTCTGTTTTTTCTAAAAAAAAAATTCCTGTCTACTTCAGAGTTGAACCTGAAAAGATCATTGGCAATGTACCATGGTATTGTACGAATTCAGGTGCATACTATGTTGACCCTTTGTGGAGAGGATTTAGCAACTTTGAAAAGATTCTAACCCCTTTCTTTTTAATTCTGTTCCTAAACGATCTGACAGTCAAACACATTTTCGTGGCCAGTCGAGTCCGGAAAGGTCTGAAGGGTCAGAGTAAGGGGGGAAATTCTAGTGACCCAGAGATGGAGAGTAGAACGCAGAGTATAATTTTACTTTTCGTCATTTCTGGTAGCTTCATATTTTTGTGGCTGTTGCACATTTCCTTTTATTTTGATATTGACGATCCTTTCGGTAGTGATGGGGAATATATATTTGAAAGAGTTGCATACATGCTGCGAAATTTGAATTGCTGTACTAACGCCATTGCCCATTTTGCATCTCTGCCCAAGTTCAGAGAAAAGCTCAAGAACCCATTGAAAGCAATTTTTGCTTGAAATATTCCACCAGCACAATCAAAGCCACTGTGTGAGAAGTACTTATTGTGTGGAAACTATAGGAAGAAAATATCTGGGAGGTGTATGAGCAATTTTGTCAATTGGGGACAGAAGTTTGCACCATCTGAGGAATACTGAGAGCTGTTCTCAGATGCCAAATATAAAATGGCCAAGGAGAGGAGATGACTCTGGAATGACTTGAAGTGAATGAAAAGAAGAAAACAATCACTTTAAAGAATTTCACAACAACAGAAAAGAGGAGGACTCAGAGTCCTTGGAGGAAATATCTGGACAAGAATTAGGAGCAGAAGGAGGCCGTTATCTTTCTGAGTCCACCAGACAACTCAAACAGATTATCTACATCAATATCAGTTTCTTAAATCGCATCGACTCCAGTTGTTGTTAAACTGAAAAATTGAACTCATCCCCGCGCTGAACTGAGATTATCAGAGAACTGAAATTTACAAAAGACGTCAGACATGCCGAAAAACGTCATCAATGCAGCTAACGTTCGGTTGACCAGATATAAAAACGGCAGGAAGGCGTTCGAAAAGTGCCTCAAATGGACAGGAAATGACAGTTTTCGACATTGTCTCCTCCACTAGGTCTCAGCTCCTCGCATCCGTTCACACAAAGCAATCACAGGTTGACAAAAGAAAATGTTGTGCATACGGCAAATCCTCATGTGTAATTACACAATATATTCTCATGAAATTCATAATGAAAAACAAGTTTTTAAATTTGCATTCCGTCCATTTCTGATTGTGTCACTGCTGTCACCCTCCATTTGAGTGAACCCCTCGGCTTTACACGTGGGAAAGAATCGTGGTAAAATTTATGCACAGCCAGCAGATGCGTTGGGAAGTGAAATAAGAGGCCATCACATAGATGGGGGGATGATACAGTTCCCCATTCATGCTAAGCGTTGACAGTCACTCAGAGCTAAACTGCGGACATGCCGAAAAACGTCATCAAACTCCATCTTCATATGTGTAAATGCTTTCTGAATATATCCTTTGCAGACAGTTCCTTTTCGAGCCACAAGTGAAACGAAGGTTTTCAGTCAGACGTGACTTTTCCATTTTGATGACTTCCCGATATCAGTCTCTTTGCTGAAAGCTTAATCGATTGCATTGCTTCCCCAGACTCGATTACGGCACTGCTGGAACTCAGATTCCACACTGTCGTAACTGGACATTAGATAATGCAATGCTGTCTGTTTCCAATTGCCATGACCTGCCAATCATAAATCCTTCCCGTCTGCTTCCTGCCTACTCTCAATCCCCTTATTAACTACCATCCTGAATTACATAAGCTTGCCCTTGTATATCAATCTCTGCATGGCCTCTTCCTATCCGAACGTGGCAATTGCTAATCTTCTATCACCAGCTTTACATTGATTGCCTCCTCCAGCCATTTTGTTTCTCCTTACTTCTGTGATATGCTGGAATCTTGCAAGTCCCAACCCTTCCGTTCGCTGCAATGCACTTTAAACCTGCTATCTTTAAAATGGCATTGTCTCTGATGTTCTCCATAGCACTGTGCTGTCTTTGCCCATCTCCAGCTTTGAAAACATCCACAATTTATTAAAGCTCCAACAGCAACAAACTTCTTGATCTACTTTTATGCGACGAGTGCCTGCAGCAATCGCAGTCTCAGTTACACCATGCAGACCTCACAAGCTTCCCATGTGTTTCAGTCTCCATCCCTCCAGAAAACACATCAATCTCCCCTTATTCTTTCGTCGACCTTAACACTATTACTCCTCCACCCGTTAAGTTCGCCATATTTCTGGAACTTCTTCCAAACAGACAGTGTTCATTGGCTGCTTCCACCTGTACATGGAAGTAACACTCTGTAACTCCTCCAGCTAATCTCCAATTGCTGCCTTTTAATATTCATTATCATGTCAAACACCAACATTTGTATCCAATTTCCCCCACACGCCTCCCTATTTTTCTAACCTGCACCAATCACTCCGACTTTCTCAACATTGTACCAACCCTGATTTGCTACAATCCTCTACTTCTCTGGAAATCTCTCAAATTCGTCTCCACGTTCCTGATTCTGTGACACATTCGGGCCTTTCCAAATCCCCACCCTGTTGATACATTCAAACCAATGTCCATTAATCTGTGAGTCCAACACACCTTAAAATGCATCCCCTCGCTGTAAATTTAGCCGCCGTTCTCAGCACTACTTAACTTTGTCCAGTCCATTTCGTCAACATCTTCAAAACGCAAAAACATGCCCATGGCTGGACCACCTTCAGCCCCAATAGACCTCCGTATCTTTGTACATTACTTCATCCACGACAAATGTGAAGTGTGTTTCTATCTGTCTTACTCAAGAATGCGTCAACATTTGCCACTGCGGAATTTGTTCAATGCTTCTGTTCTGCAGGGTGGTGTATTCTGATGATCATTTCAGGCCATTCCTCCTATTTCTGGTGATGTTGACTGGAGACCGCACTTCCCAAACTATTTTCAATGTGATGCTTCCAGCATACCACTCTGCCTGGCCTATTTCCCAGTAATGCGTTCTGCAAACCATTCTTCCATTCTTCCCAGCCAGACCTTATGCAACAGTTTTCAGAGACTTTCGAGAGGGAACTGGTTGCCTCACATCATGGATATTCCACCACAGAGAAGTGGCAAACCTTGCGGAATACCATGCATCTCAAAACCCTGGCTACCTTTGTGAAGAATACCTGCAAGACACTCGACTGGATTCAAGCCAAGGCAACTGAGATACTGCAATCTTTGAAGCCAAGCGTGTCACACTAGCTGAGTACAAGCGGTCAGCTCGCTAGAACAAAGTGCAGATTCACAGGGCAGCCAGGAACAAGGTTCAGTGGACTTCCAGGTACATGTACAGGACATAGCTTCGTGAGGAACTTCAGGCGGTCACTGTAATGGTAAACATGAGGCTAATGTGCAAAGGCATCAAGAAGACAGGAGGATGTGTTCAGAGCTCGATAGGGCGCCTCAAATCCTCTAATGAGGAAGTAATCACAGACAAAAGCCAGTAGATGAAGTGGTGGGATGAGCACTGCTCTGATCTCTGTGCCAGAGGTTATACCGTGTCTGCTTCAGCACTTGATATCGGGACATGCTTGCCAGCCATGGACAAGCTCGATGCAGAGCCATCAGCAGAATAGCTCAGCAAGGCTTTTGACATTTGGCCTCCAGTCAGGCCCCGAGTAGCGACGCGAGTGCTCCTGGTCTGATCAAATGCTACAAGACCAACTTACTGCTCCCATTGCATGAAGTCCTTTGTCAGTTCTGGCAAGAAGGAGCTGTAGTGCAGGCCATGAGGAATGCCAAGATCAGTGCCCACTACAAGAGCAAGGGTCGAGGGAAGCGACTTCAACAACGATAGAGGCATTTCTCCGAAACACTTGAGGCTAAGCCTTTGCTCGGGTCATCTTGACTCGCCTGCAGAAACAGCACAATGTTAACGACCCAGAGGCACAGTGCGAAGTCCGAGTTCAATGGTCAATAGAAGACATGAACTTCTCCATTCCACAAATGCAGAAGAATGGCAGAGAAAATGCCCGTTTACACCGCCTTCATCGACCTTACCAAGGCGTTCGAACTGGTCAGCAGAAAGGACTTTTTTCAAGAAAGGACCTCTTGGAGATCAGCTGCTCCCACGAAACTGCTGAGCGTGATAGCATCATGAAAGGGACAATGCAGTTCAACGGCAGCACTTCTCAGCTTTTCGATATCCATGGCGGCATCAAACAAGGCTGTGTCCTCGCTCCCACACACTTTAGGACTTTTTTTGGCAGTGCTCCTAAAACATGTCTTTTGCATGTCAACGGAGGGGATTTACAGAGGCATTAGATCAGACAGCAGGTTCTTCAACCTAACCTGCTCAGAGACAAGGCAATCATCAAGTACATGCTGTTTGCCGATGATGCTGCAGTTGCAACATACATCCAGCAGAAACTCCAGTTATTGATAGACTGCCTCTCCGACCCATGCAAGGATGTTGGGCTGACTATCAGTTTGAAGAAGACGAGCGTCCTGGGACGGGACACGGAGGAACCGGTAATCATCACCATCGATGACTCCAAGCTGAACAAATCATCAATTTATGTACCTTGGCTCTGCCATCGTGAAACCATGAGCACATTGCCGTATGGCAGTGAAACTTGGACTACATATGGCAGATAGGAGAGAATATTTATCACCTTTTATTCAAGGAGTATCCGATACCATCCCGGTCATATCCTGGCAAGACAGAGTGTGCAACGCTGCAGTCCTATCTCGCGTTGGCCTTCCCAGCATTTACACTCTGCTCAGGTAGAGGAGACTATGCTGGCGGGGTCAAGACCAAAACTTGGAGGATGGCCACATCCTAACGGATATCCTTGATGGTGAGATTGCTACTGGGAAGAGACCTACTGGGCGTCCCAAACAGGGTTTCAAGGACGTCAATATGACGTACATGAAGACGCTTGAAATCGGAATGAAGTCCTGGTGGAGTCTTGCAGCTGACTGCACGAGATGGAGAAGGACCCTGAATCAACACCTCAAAACAGGGGAAAAGAAGCTGAGGAGTATTGCAGTAAATAGGCATGAGTACAGCCATTTAAGCAGATCAACGACCACATACAGATGTGACCTGTGCGACCAGGACTGTAATTTCAGTCACAAGCAACGTTGCTCCAGTGAAGCAGAAAGCAAGAATAACGAGGATGCGACCCATGGTCAGCCATGACCGAGAGGGTCCCCACAAGCAACTCTTCCAAGTTTACTTCACTGTGAATCTGACTGCGGGCCCAACTTCTCAGACTATTTCACTCTGATTATGCCAGACTGCTTCTCTGCAATGCTCACTGCAGTCAAATCTTACTCGTTTGCTTTCTGGAGATGCTCACTGCAGTCGACATTTTGCAATTTATTTCACTGCGGTGCGAACAGTTGTCGCCGTTTCCAAGACTGCTAGTCTTCCTCGACGGTTCATAAAGATGGGAACTGAAGGCCATTCATGCTCGATTCCTTCACTCCCTGCAATATCGATTTCAGATCTCTCTTTAATGCCTGTTTTACTGTGATGTTGACTGCAGATCACTCTTCCAGACTGCTTCTCTAGGTTGTTCGCTGCAGACTTCACTTCCTTGAATGCATCATTATAATTTTGACACACGCTAATCATTGTGGGCGATTTCATTGATATGAGTGCTGCAGTCCACTGTTCTCAGGCATTTTCTCGACAATGAATACAAAGGTCGCTCATCCTTATCAGATACATTATGATGCAAACAGCAGTCCACGTTTGCCAGAAATTTTCATTGTGATTTGCACTGAGGCCAGTTATCCCATATTGGTTCACTGTGATGCGGATTGCTGGCCACTATTCCCAGACACATTCACTCTTCCCGGACTGCGCCACTGAAATCCTAAAATCATCGAATGTGACACTGAGTTGTTGACTGCAGGTCCCTTTCCCAGTCTGTTTAACCACCATGTTGACTGCAGACCACTCTTCCCAGACTGCCTCACTCAAATGGTGTCTTCAGCCCGATCTTCCCGGTCTCCCTTTCCTGCATTACAAGCTTCAACCGCTCTTCCCAGATCTTTTTCCTGGGCTGCACACTGCAGACCACACCTCCCTGACTGCATCAATATCATTCTGCCTGAAGTCCAATCTCCCTCACGTCTGCTTTGACTGTCGTCCACGCCTTGCAAAATTTTACCCAGTAATATTCATTGCAAGCTGTACTCACAATTTCTTTCACTGGAAGTTTGACCACAGAGCCATCCGTCCTAGTCTTAATGACGGTGATGTTCTCCGCAGGCCGCTCTGAACAATCATTTTGCATGCAATCTTGACTGAAGACCATTCTTAACACACTATTTAACTGCATTCGTCCCTGCACGCCACATTTCGCAGTCTGCATCACCGATTTGCTACCTTCAGGTCGCTAATCCCAGACTGATTCACTGCCATGCAGACCTCAGTCACCCTATTCTTCGACTGCCCGTGCGATGCTCACTGCCAGACAATTTTCCTGGCCTGCTCCACTGAGAAACTAACTGCGAAGCACTTTTCACAGACTTTCCACGAGTGGCACTCTTTACAAACTGTTTCATTATGACACCCGGTGGCAGCGATTCTTCTCAAGCAGCATCGCTACGATGCTATTGACAGGCCAATCCCCCTCAATGCCATGTTGAGTCCGGGCCACCCTTTGCTGACTAATTTGCATTGACGTACACTGTAGGACACTTTACCTCGTTTGATTCATTATGTTGCTCACCGTTGGCTACCATTTACAGGCAATTACCGTGTGATGATGACTGCAGACCACATCTCACATACTGTTGTACTTCAATGCTGACTTCAGGCCATGTTTCCTGGGTTGTTTTACCGCCACACACTCTTGAAGCAAATCTCCTCGCATAATTCACTGCAAAGCCCACGACCAGACTTTGATCCCACTCTGCTGTTCTGAGATGCCGACTGTAGACCATTCCTCCAGGACTGATTCACTGTCCTGTTCACAGCATGAGTTTCTTGCCAGATGGCTTCATTGCGAGGCTCACGACAGGGAACTTTTCCAGACATCTTCACTGAGAGGCTGACTTTAAGTCACTCTTCTCCGACTGTTTCTCTACAATGTAAACTTCAGGTGCAGCTCATGGACTGTTTCACTCAATAGCTGAATGAAGACGATTTTTTGTGGATTGTATCAATGTGTTAATCACGGCATGGCACTCTCCCGAGGATTTTGCATTGCGTGTAAACTGCTGTCCAATCTTTCCAGGTTGCTTCTCCGTGCTGCTCGCAGCAAGGTCTCTTCCAGAACTCTGTCACTGCAATGCCGACCTCATGCCACTCTTTCTAGAATGGTTCACTGAGTTTATCAATGAAGATCACACTTCGCAGTCTGCCTCTGTGGCTGACCACAGCTCATTCTGTCGAAATTAGTTGATCGTGACAGTGTCAAGAGTGCTTTACTCAGTACAAACCTCCGCGCTTTTTGTGTCTTGTAAGTGTTTGATGGAGACATTGTCGAGTGAGTTTTGCATCAGCCTGCACTCATGTTTTGAAGCTATCCTCATAATAGTTGTTGAGCAATGCTGATGGAGAGTTACAATGCATTTAACACCTGGGAGAAATTCCTGCTGTGACACTTCTAGTACTTTTGACCTGTGTTTAATGTTTGTTGAACTTCTCAGGGAGTGTTTTTGCTCTCCATTCAGAGATCTATATCTCTCATTATCTTGTACACCTCATTCAAGTCACCTCTCTTCCTTCAAGGTGAAAAGCCCGGGGTGACTGAATCTCTCTTCAAAAGGCAAATACACTAATCCAGCCAGCATGCCAGTAAATCTCCAATGCAGACTCTCTAAAGCATCTATATCCTTTTGATAATGAGATAACCATAACAATGTACCAAGTGTTGTCTAACCCGGGTTTTATAAAGCCGCAGCAAAATTTCAAACTGAATCTCATGTTGATGAAAGCCAAAGCACTATACGCCTTCTTAGCAACCCTATTGACGTGGGTGGCAATTTTAAAGGTTATATCTCTGAGGACCCAAAGGTCCCGCTGTTCCACCACATTGCCAAGAATCTCCTACCCTGTATTCAGCATTCAAATTTGTCATTCCAAAATGAATCATTTCGCAAATATATCCACGTTGAACTCCATATACCATTTCTCAGCCAGGCTCTGCATCCTGTCAATGTCTCCTTAGAGCCTTCAACAGCCCTCAGCATAATCTACAGCACCGCTGACACTTTTGTCATTGGCAAACTTACCAGCCAGCCTTCCACTTCTTCATCCAAGATATTTATAAAAACTTACCAAAGCAAGAGGCCCAAGAACACATGCCTTCCGGCCAACACTGGTAACAGACCGATAGGCAGAATACTACCTATCCACTACCACTCGCTGTCTCCTTTTGGCCTTCCAGACAGCCAGATTTCCCTGTGACCCATACCTCCTAACTTTCTGAATCAACCTACAATGGCGAAATTTATCAAATGTCATACTGAAATCCATATGAACCACATCCACTGTTCTTCCTTCGTCAATCTGACTCAATAAATTCTGGAAGAAATCATTAGGCCTGTGAGACCTGACCCGCGGCTCTGAAAGTCATATTGACAGTTTTTAATAAAGCTATGCCAAGCCAAATAGAGATAAATCTTCTTTTTAGACTGTTTTGTGGTGTTGTGTGATTTTTAACTTTGTCTACCCAAGTCCAATAAAGGCCCCTCCTCATCATGAAAGAGCAGAATGTTTCACCCGGTGCTGAGTCTGTATTGAGAGTGTCTGATGCAAGCAGTGTCAGGAGTTCTTGCGATTTAGCATTTAGATTTTTCGTTTTAAAGGAGGGAAGGGATGTTTTTCAAACCAGAGCCCTGTGACGAATATAGGAATTGGTGCCGCTTCCATTCCCATTTACGTTTACATAAGAGAATTTAAATGGGAACAGAGGAACAGTTGTTGCGTGGATGAGATAAGCCACCAGAGGAAGTGGCGGAGGCTGGTACAATTATGACACTTCAAAGAAATGTGGATTGCTACATTACTACAAAGGATTTAGAGTGATATGGTCCAAGTGCTTGTAAATGGGACGAGATAAATGTAAGAGATCTGGTTGACATGGACGAGTTGGACCAAATGGCCTGCTTCCAAACTGCATATCTGTGCAACTCAATAACTCAGAGTGCTTTCCATTACTTTGCTCACCACAGTCGTAAGACTAATGTTCTGTAAATACGAGGGATTTCTCATTTCCTTTTTTTGTGAACAGAGAAACAGCATTCGCCTCCTTCATACCATTCAGTAATACTCCCGTAGAGAGTGAGGGTGTAAAGATCATCGCTCGTGGCGCAACAATGCCATTACTCACTTCACGTAATTAACTTGGAAACATGTCGTCCGGTCCTGGGGACTCATCGATCGCAATGCTACCCCGAATGTTCAGCACACCCACTTTCTTAATATCAAACTGTTCAAACCTATTAACCTGTTCCATGCATTTCTCACTATCAAGAAGGTATGTCTGTATAGTGACTACAGATGCGAAAAACGTGTCATTTAGGGCCTCTCCTACCTCGTCAGACTCCAGACACAAGTTGTCTCCACGACCTACGATTGACCCTCCTCTCTCTCTCTCTGTAGGTTTATGTATGCATCAGGTTAGTGTTGAAAACCTTTGAGTTTTTCATACTCCTTCTCGCCAAGGTTTTTCTGTGTCCCCTCCTCGCTCAACGCAGTCCATTTTTGAGTTATTTCCGAAATAACCTGCAATTCTCTAAAACTGTGCCAGATCTTTGATTTCTCAACTTTGGTCACAGCTCCTTGCGTTTCCATTCCTTGCCTGTCTCAGTGGGACAAAAGTTTCCAACTCTCGCAACAAGTTCTTCTCAAACAGCCTCCACATTTCTGTTGTGCGTTTTCCATGCAACAATTGTTCCCAATACTTCTCCACAGGTCCTGTCTCGTAGCAGTACAATTGGCCATCCCCAATTACATACCTTCCCATACAATATTTTCCTATCCCTCTGCATGGCTGTGTTAAAGGGAAGGCAATTGTGCTCACTGTCACCGAAATGCTCTCCCACCAACGGATCTGACATCTGGCCTGGTTCGTTGTTTTGCACCAAATGCAATATGGTCTACCCGCTAGTCAGCCAATCTACGTATTGTGTCAGGAGTCATTCTTGGATACATCTCACAAAATCGACTCCAATAAGACCATCTGCATTAAGGAGGTTTGAATCAATATTATGGAGGATGAAGTCATCTATAACAGCAACGGAGTGGATGTGAGGTGGGAAGGGGAGGAAGCAGGCAGTGCAGAAATCCCCTGTAGTCATTCTCCTAAACAATAGGTATACCGCTTTGGATACTGGTTGGGGGGACAGCCTAGCAGGGGTAAGCTGCAGTGACTGGGTCTGTGGCGTGAGGTCTGGCTCTGAGACTCAGAAGGGAAAGGGGGAGAGGAGGAGAGCGTTAGTTGTAGGAGACTCTCTAGTTAGATGGACGGACAGGCGATTCTGTGGGTATGGGCGAGACTCTCGGATGGTTTGTTGCCTCCCGGGTGCCAGGGTCCGAGATGTCTCGGACCGTGTCTTCAGAATCCTTAAGGGGGAGGGTGTGCAGCCAGAAGTCGTGGTGCACGTTGGCACCAACGACATAGGTAGGAAGAGAGGTGGGGAGGTCATTCAGGAGCTCAGGGAGTTAGGCTGGAAGCTGAAAGCTAGGACAGACAGAGTCGTCATCTCTGGGTTGTTGCCGGTGCCACGTGACAGTGAGGCAAAGAATAGGGAGAGAGTGCAGTTGAACACGTGGCTGCAAGGATGGTGTAGGAGGGAGGGCTTCAGGTATTTGGACAATTGGACTGCATTCTGGGGAAGGTGGGACCTGTACAAGCAGGACGGGTTGCACCTGAACCAGAAGGGCACCAATATCCTGGGGGGTAGGTTTGCTAGCTATCTTCGGGGGGGTTTAAACTAATATGGCAGGGGGATGGGATCCGGACTTGTAGTCCAGCAAGTAGGCTAGCTGTTTGTCAGGATGTCCAAGTATGTGGGGAGGCTGTGAAGAAGGTAGCACTGACAGGGAATACTTGCGGACACAGAGATGGGTTGAAGTGCGTATACTTCAACGCAAGGAGTATCAGAAATAAGGTCGGTGAACTTAAGGCGTGGATAGGTACCTGGGACTACGATGTTGTGGCCATCACGGAAACGTGGATAGAAGAGGGACAGGAATGGTTGTTGGAGGTTCCTGGTTACAGATGTTTCAGTAGGATTAGGGAGGGTGGTAAAAAAGGAGGGGCGGTGGCGTTGCTAATTAGAAATGGTATAACAGCTGCAGAAAGGCAGTTCGAGGTGGATCTGCCTTGAGAGGTAGTATGGGCTGAAGTCAGAAATAGGAAAGGTGCAGTCACCTTGTTGGGTGTTTACTATAGGCCCCCCAATAGCAGCAGAGATGTGGAGAAACAGATTGGGAAACAGATTTTGGAAAGGTGCAGAAGCCACAGGGTAGTAGTCATGGGCGATTTCAACTTCCCAAGTATTGATTGGAAGCTCTTTAGATCAAGTAGATTGGATGGGGCGGTGTTTGTGCAGTGTGTCCAGGAAGCTTTTATAACACAGTATGTAGATTGTCCGACCAGAGGGGAGGCCATTTTGGATTTGGTACTCGGTAATGAACCGGGACAAGTGATGGGCTTGTTAGTGGGTGAACATTTTGGTGATGGTGACCACAATTCTGTGACTTTCATCTTGGTTATGGAGAGAGATAGGTGCGTGCAACAGGGTAGGATTTACAAGTGGGGGAAGGGTAATTACGATGCTGTAAGACAGGATCTGAGGACCATAAGTTGGGAGCATAGGCTGTCGGGGAAGGATGTCATGGAAATGTGGAACTTTTTCAAGGAACAGATACGACGTGTCCTTGATATGTATGTACCGGTCAGACAGGAAAGAAATGGTCGTGTGAGGGAACCTTGGTTGACGAGGGAGGTTGAATGCCTTGTAAAGAGGAAGAAGGAGGCTTATATAAGGTTGAGGAAACAGGGTTCAGACAGAGCAGTGGAGGGATACAGGATAGCCAGAAGGGACCTGAAGAAAGGGATTAGGAGAGCCAAGACAGGGCATGAAAAATCTTTGGCGGATAGGATCAAGGATAACCCAAAGGCATTTTACGCGTATGTGAGAAACATGAGAATGACGAGAACGGGGGTAGGTCCAATCAAGGACAGTAGTGGGAGACTGTGTATTGAGTCGGAAGAGATAGGAGAGGTCTTGAATGAGTACTTTTCTTCAGTATTTACGAATGAGAGGAACCGTATTGTTGAAGAGGTGAGTGTGAAACGGACTGGTAAGCTAGAGGAGATACATGTTAGGAAGGAAGATGTGTTGGACATTTTGAACAACTTGAGGATAGACAAGTCCCCCGGGCCTGATGGGATATATCCTAGGATTATGTGGGAAACAAGAGAGGAAATTGCAGTACCGTTGACAATGATCTTTTCATCTTCACTGTCAACGGGGGTGGTACCAGGGGACTGGAGAGTGGCGAACGTTGTGCCCCTGTTCAAAAAAGGGAATAGGGATAACCCCGGGAATTACAGGCCAGTTAGTCTTACTTCGGTGGTAGGTAAAGTAATGGAAAGGGTACTGAGGGATAGGATTTATGAGTATCTGGAAAGGCACTGCTTGATTAGGGACAGCTAGCACGGATTTGTCAAGGGTAGGTCTTGCCTTACAAGTCTGATTGAACTCTTTGAGGAGGTGACCAAGCATGTGGATGAGGGTATAGCATTGGATGTAGTATACATGGATTTTAGTAAGGCATTTGATAAGGTTCCCCATGGTAGGCTTATGCGGAAAGTCAGGAGGCATGGGATAGAGGGAAATTTGGCCAAGTAGATAGAAAACTGGCTAACCGGTCGAAGTCAGAGAGTGGTGGTAGATGGTAAATATTCAGCCTGGAGCCCAGTTACAAGTGGAGTTCCGCAGGGATCAGTTCTGGGTCCTCTGCTGTTCGTAATTTTTATTAATGACTTGGATGAGGGAGTCGAAGGGTGGGTCAGTAAATTTGCAGATGATACGAAGATTGGTGGAGTTGTGGATAGTGAAGAGGGCTCTTGTCGGCTGCAAAGGGACTTGGATATGATGCAGAGCTGGGCTGAGGAGTGGCAGATGGAGTTCAACCCTGCCAAGTGTGAGGTTGTCCATTTTGGAAAGACAAATAAGAATGCAGAATACAGGGTTAACGGTAGGGTTCTTCGTGTGGTGGAGGAACAGAGGGATCTTGGGGTCTATATTCATAGGTCTTTGAAAGTTGCCACTCAGGTGGATAGAGCTTGTAAGAAGGCCTATGGTGTATTAGCGTTCATTAGCAGAGGGATTGAATTCAAGAGTCGTGAAGTGATGTTGCAACTGTACAGGACTTTGGTTAGGCCACATTTGGAGTACTGTGTGCAGTTCTGGTCGCCTCACTTCAGGAAAGATGTGGAAGCTTTGGAGAGGGTGCAGAGAAGATTTACCAGGATGTTGCCTGGAATGGAGAATGGGTCGTACGAGGATAGGTTGAGAGTGCTAGGCCTTTTCTCATTGGAACGGCAAAGGATGAGGGGTGACTTGATAGAGGTGTATAAGATGATCAGAGGACTAGATCGAGTAGACAGTCAGAACCTTTCTCCACGGGTACAAGAGAGTGTTACAAGGGGACATAAATTTAAGGTGAAGGGTGGAAGGTATAGGGGAGATGTCAGGGGTGGGTTCTTTACACAGAGAGTGGTGGGGGCATGGAATGCGCTGCCTGTGGGAGTGGTAGAGTCAGAATCTTTGGTGACCTTTAAGCGGAAATTGGATAGGTACATGGATGGGTGCTTAAGCTAGGACAAATGTTCGGCACAACATCGTGGGCGGAAGGGCCTGTTCTGTGCTGTATTGTTCTATGTTCTATGTTCTATGTTCTATGTGCTATCGACTACAGCCAATCATTTGACTAATCCTTTCCAGTTACTGACTTCCACCCATAGTGACTCAGCAGACAAATGCGAGTTAATTAGCAAATCTCCTCCACAAACTCATTTACCTAATCCATGTTTGCTTTTTAAACTACGTCTAAACCCTGGAATCCACAGAAGCCATGCCTGCCCTTGAGAAATCCATGCCTTTGTTACAGCCACAACATCGTGCTCCAAGTGCCAGTCCATGTTCGATGTTCATCACTCCTATTGATAACGCACATTGCATTGAAACAGTCACACGTTAACCCATCCATCTGCACTATCAACTGAGTGTCCTTCCTGACAGATTCATAGAACATAGAACATAGAAGAATTCAGCGCAGTACAGGCCCTTTGGCCCTCGATGTTGCGCCGATCCAAGCCCACCTAACCTACACTAGCCCACTATCCTCCATATGCCTATCCAATGCACGTTTAAATGCCCATAATGAAGGAGAGTCCACCACTGCTACGGGCAGGGCATTCCATGAGCTCACGACTCGCTGAGTAAAGAATCTACCCCTAACATCTGTCCTATACCTACCCCCCCCCCTTAATTTAAAGCTATGCCCCCTTGTAATAGCAGACTCCATACGTGGAAAAAGATTCTCACTGTCGACCCTATCTAAACTCCTAATCATCTTGTACACCTCTATCAAGTCACCCCTAAACCTTCTTTTCTCCAATGAAAACAGCCCCAAGTGCCTCAGCCTTTCCTCATACGATCTTCCTACCATACCAGGCAACATCCTGGTAAACCTCCTCTGCACCCGTTCCAGTGCCTCCACATCCTTCCTATAGTATGGCGACCAAAACTGCACACAATACTCCAGATGCGGCCGCACCAGAGTCTTATACAACTGCAACATTACCTCAGTACTCCGGAACTCAATTCCTCTACCAATAAAAGCCAGTACGCCATATGCCTTCATCACCGCACTATTTACCTGGGTGGCAACTTTCAAAGATTTGTGTACATGGACACCAAGATCTTTCTGCTCATCCACACTACCAAGTATCCGACCGTTAGCCCAGTACCCCATCTTTTTATTACTCTTACCAAAATGAATCACCTCACACTTAGCTACATTGAACTCCATTTGCCACCTTTCTGCCCAGTTCTGCAGCTTATCAATATCCCGCTGTAACCTGCCACATCCTTCCTCACTGTCTACCACTCCTCCGACTTTCGTATCATCAGCAAACTTGCTCACCCAACCTTCTAACCCCTCCTCCAGGTCATTTATAAAAATAACAAACAGCAATGGTCCCAAAACAGATCCTTGCGGAACACCGCTAGTGACAGCACTCCAAGATGAACCTTTGCCATCAACTACTACCCTCTGTCTTCTTCCAGCCAGCCAACTCCTAATCCAAACCTCCAACTCGCCCTCAATGCCATACCTCCGTATTTTTTGCAGTAGTCTACCATGGGGAACCTTATCAAACGCCTTACTAAAATCCATATATACCACATCTACTGCTTTCCCCTCGTCCACCTCCTTAGTCACCTTCTCAAAGAATTCAATAAGGTTTGTGAGGCACGACCTGCCCTTCACAAAACCATGCTGACTATCCTTGATCACATTATTCCTATCCAGATGTGCATAAATCCTATCCCTTACAATTCTCTCTAAGATTTTACCCACAACAGAAGTGAGACTCACCGGCCTATAGTTACTAGGGTTATCCCTACTCCCCTTCTTAAACAAGGGAACCACATTTGCTAGCCTCCAATCTTCTGGCACTACTCCTGTAGACAACGAGGACATAAAAATTAAGGCCAATGGCTCTGCAATCTCCTCCCTTGCTTCCCAGAGAATCCTAGGAAAAATGCCATCAGGCCCAGGGGACTTATCTATTTTCACCCTTTCCATGATTTCCAACACCTCTTCTCTACATACCTCAAAGCCATCCATTCTACTTAATTGTGACTCGGTACTCACATCGACAACAATGTCCTGTTCCTGAGTGAATACTGACGAAAAGTATTCATTCAGTGTCTCCCCAATCTCTTCAGCCTCCACACGCAACTTCCCACTACTATCCTTGACTGGACCTATTCCTATTCTAGTCATTCTTTTATTCCTGACATACCTATAGAAAGCCTTAGGGTTTTCCCTAATCCTACCGACTAAGGACCTTTCATGTCCCCTCCTTGCTGCTCTTAGCTCTCTCTTCAGGTCCTTCCTGGCTACCTTATAACTCTCAATCGCCCCAATTGAACCTTCACGCCTCATCTTTACATAGGCCGCCCTCTTCCATTTAACAAGGGATTCCAATTCCTTATTAAACCACGGCTCCCTCACACGACCCTTTCCTCCCTGCCTGACGGGTACATACTTATCAAGGACACTCAATAGTTGCTCCTTGAACAAGCTCCACATATCAATTACACCCTTGCCTTGAAGCTTACTTTTCCAGGCCACACATCCTTAGTCATGCCTCACCGCATCATAATTTCCCTGCCCCCAGCTATAACTCTTGCCCTGTAGTGCACTCTTATCCCTCTCCATCACTCGAGTAAAAGTCACCGAATTGTGGTTGCTGTCCCCAAAGTGCTCACCTACCTCTAATTCTAACACCTGGCCTGGTTCATTACCCAGAACCAAATCCAGTATGGCCTCACCTCTTGTTGGCCTATCTACATATTGTGTCAGGAAACCCTCCTGCACACATTGGACAAACACTGACCCATCTAACGAACTTGAGCGAAAGCTTTCCCAATCAAGATCAGGAAAGTTAAAGTCCCCCATAACAACCACCCTATTACTTTCACTCTTCTCTTGAATCATCCTCGCAATCCTTTCTTCTACGTTTCTAGGACTGTTAGGGCGCGTGTAAAAAACTCCTAACAGGGTGACCTCACCTTTCCTATTCCTAACCTCAGCCCAAACTACCACTGATGGCGAGTCTTCATCCATCGTCCCTTCCACCACTGTAATACTATCTTTGACAAGCAATGCCACACCTCCCCCTCTTTTGCCCCCACCTCTGACCCTACTAAAACATTTAAACCCTGGAACTTGCAACAGCCAATCCTGTCCCTGTTCTACCCATGTCTCCGTAATAGCCACAACATCGAAGTCCCAGGTACCAACCCACGCTGCAAGTTCACCTACCTTATTTCGTATACTTCTTGCATTGAAGTATACACACTTCAAGCCACTTTCCTGTTTACAGGCACCCTCCTTTGAAAATGATGTCATGTTCCTAACCTCCCTACACTCCAGGTCCTGCACCCTGAAGCTACAGTCTGGGTTCCCATGCCCCTGCAGAGTTAGTTTAAACCCCCCCCCCCCCCCCCCCCCCAAGAGCACTAGCAAACCTCCCACCAAGGATACTGGTGCCCCTCTGGTTCAGGTGCAGACCATCCTGTTTATAGAGGTCCCACCTTCCCCAGAAAGAACCCCAGTTATCCAAATACCTGAATCCCTCCCTCCTGCACCATCCCTGTAGCCACGCATTTAACTGTTCTCTCTCCCTATTCCTCGACTCTCTATCACGTGGCACGGGTAACAAACCAGAGACAACATCTCTGTTCGTTCTAACTCTGAGCTTCCAACCTAGCTCCCTGAAAGCCTGTCTAACATCCTCAGCGCTCCTCATACCTATGTCATTGGTGCCAATGTGGACCACGACTTCGGGCTGCTCCCCCTCCCCCTTAAGGACCCGGAAAACACGATCAGAAACGTCACGTACCCTTGCACCTGGGAGGCAACATACCAAACGTGAGTCTCTCTCGTTCCCACAAAACCGCCTATCTGTGCCCCGTATTTATTCTTTGTATTCTATTTCTGTTCAGCAACAACTCTCTCTTCTGATCTGTAGCGCTGGATTGCATTCACCTGCCAAACTAAGTTATAACCGACCGAACTGGTTTAGATATTATCCTGTCGAGGACATTAGTGCCAGTCTAGGTATAACTCGTCCTTCATGTACAGATCCCCCCTTCCCTAGCAGCAACCCAATGAAGGCTTTGATTAAAACAAATAGACTTGATTTGCTGGAACTTGTTTCCATGGGATGTCGGCCATTGAAAAATAAGTATTTTTTCACTAGGTTGGGGAACTTCAAAACTAGGTGGCATAAGTTTAAGGTTTGAGGAGAAAGCTATGTAAAGCAAAGGAGGGGTAATGTTTTTACACAGAGAATCTTCTTATGGGGAAAAATGTATGCACGTTCCTGACGTTTAAAAGTCATTTCTGTGAGAAGACCGGTCGGAAAGATTGAATGGGAAAGCATCAAATGCAATCACTTGTGATTAAGTTTATTTGGCAACTGGGACAGCATGAAGTGGTTGGACTGAATGGTAGGCTTCTGTACAGAATGACTCTATTCAATAATCTAACAAGCTTCGTTGTTTTCTTGACATTGTCCCGTAAGTGTCTTTATTTGACTGTGTGTCGTTTCTCTGTGAAGGGATGATAAGAAAAAACATTCAGTTTTAAGGAAAAATAGTAATCAACTGACCAATTTGAATTTCTCGTCAAGTGAAGGCACTGTGTACTTATTAAGTTGTTCTATCTTTTGTTTGAGACACAATATCGGAGTCTGCAATTTATTATGTGCAAAGTCTGCGATTGTTTATTTTTAAAATGTGGTTAGTAAATATTGAAATCGCTTTTGGTGATCTTCGATGGGCTTATATGACAGAACAAGGAACAAGTCAGACCATACAGAATCACTGTACAATCGTTGGCCCAAATGAGATCCATTGCTGAAACTAACCATCAGAGAACATGGAACATTGGGTCATAGATCAGAGTTATAGGGAAGTAGTAACTCCAAAGATGACAGATAGATGGGTGACAGTGAGGGGGACTGGGAGGAAGCAGCCAGTGCAGGGACCCCCTGCGGCCGTTCCCCTCCAGAACAAGTATACCGTTTTGGATACTTGTGGGGGGGATGACTTACCAGGGGTAAGTAACGGGGCTCAGGTCTCTGGCACGGAGCCTGTCCCCGTTACTCAGAAGGGAAGGGTGAAGAAGAGCAGAGCAGTAGTAATTGGGGACTCGATAGTTAGGGGCACAGATAGGCGGTTTTGTGGGAACGAGAGAGACTCACGTTTGGTATGTTGCCTCCCAGGTGCAAGGGTACGTGATGTCTCTGATCGTGTTTTCCGGGTCCTGGAGGGGGAGGGGGAGCAGCCCGAAGTCGTGGTCCATATTGGCACCAACGACATAGGTAGGAGGAGTGCCGAGGATGTTAGACAGGCTTTCAGGGAGCTAGGTTGGAAGCTCATAGTTAGAACGAACAGAGTTGTTGTCTCTGGTTTGTTACCCGTGCCACGTGATCGAGAGTCGAGGAATAGGGAAAGAGAACACTTAAATGCGTGGCTACAGGGATGGTGCAGGAGGGAGGGATTCCGGTTTTTGGATAACTGGGGTTCTTTCTGGGGACGGTGGGACCTCTATAAACAGGATGGTCTACACCTGAACCTGAGAGGCACCAGTATCCTTGGGGGGAGGTTTGCTAGTGCTCTTGGGGGGGGGGGTTTAAACTAACTCTGCAGGGGCATGGGAACCCAGATTGTAGCTTCAGGGTGCAGGGCCTGGAGTGTAGGGAGGTTAGGAACATGGCATCAATTTCCAAGGAGGGTGTCTGTAAACAGGAAAGTGGCTTGAAGTGTGTATACTTCAATGCAAGAAGTATACGAAATAAGGTAGGTGAACTTGCAGCGTGGGTTGGTACCTGGGACTTCGATGTTGTGGCTATTACGGAGACATGGCTAGAACAGGGACAGGATTGGCTGTTGCAGGTTCCTGGATTTAAATGTTTTAGTAGGGTCAGAGGTGGGGGTAAAAGAGGGGGAGGTGTGGCATTGCTTGTCAAAGATAGTATTACAGTGGTGGAAAGGACGATGGATGAGGACTTGCCATCTGAGGTAGTTTGGGCTGAGGTTAGGAATAGGAAAGGTGAGGTCACCCTGTTAGGAGTCTTTTACAGGCCTCCTAATAGTCCTAGAATCATTGAAGAAAGGATAGGGAAGGTGATTCAGGAGATGAGTGACAGTAATAGGGTGGTTGTTATGGGGGACTTTAGCTTTCCTGATATTGATTGGGAAAGCTATAGCTCAAGTTCGTTAGATGGGTCAGTGTTTGTTCAATGTGTGCAGGAGAGTTTCCTGACACAATATGTAGACAGGCCAACAAGAGGTGAGGCCATACTGGATTTGGTTCTGGGTAACGTACCAGGCCAGGTGTTAGAATTAGAGGTAGGTGAGCACTTTGGGGATAGTGACCATAATTCGGTGATTTTTACTCTCGTGATGGAGAGGGATAAGTGTGTACTACAGGGCAAGAGTTATAGCTGGGGTCAGGGAAATTATGATGCGGTGAGGCATGACTTAGGATGTGTGGCTTGGAAAAGTAGACTCCAAGGCAAGAGTGTAAATGATATGTGGAGCTTGTTCAAGGAGCAACTATTAAGTGTCCTTGATTCTTTTGTACCTGTCAGGCAGGGAGGAAAGGGTCGTGCGAGGGAGCCGTGGTTTAATAAGGAATTGGAATCCCTTGTTAAATGGAAGAGGGCGGCCTATCTCAAGATGAGACGTGAAGGTTCAATTGGGGCGATTGAGAGTTATAGGGTAGCCAGGAAGGACCTGAAGAGAGAGCTAAGAGCAGCAAGGAGGGGACATGAAAGGTCCCTAGTCGGTAGGATTAGGGAAAACCCTAAGGCTTTCTATAGGTATGTTAGGAATAAAAGAATGACTAGGGTAGGAATAGGTCCAGTCAAGGATAGTAGTGGGAAGTTGCGTGTGGAGGCGGAAGAGATTGGGGAGACACTGAATGAATACTTTTCTTCAGTATTTACTCAGGAACAGGGCATTGTCGTCGATGTGAATACTGAGACACAAATAAGTAGAATGGATGGCTTTGAGGTATGTAGAGAAGAGGTGTTGGAAATCCTGGAAAAGGTGAAAATAGATAAGTCCCCTGGGCCTGATGGCATTTATCCTAGGATTCTCTGGGAAGCAAGGGAGGAGATTGCAGAGCCATTGGCCTTGATTTTTATGTCCTCTTTGTCTACAGGAGTAGTGCCAGAAGACTGGAGGATAGCAAATGTGGTTCCCTTGTTCAAAAAGGGGAGTAGGTATAACCCTAGTAACTATAGGCCGGTGAGTCTCACTTCTGTTGTGGGCAAAGTCTTAGAGAGAATTGTAAGGGATAGGATTTATGCACATCTGGATAGGAATAATGTGATAAAGGATAGTCAGCATGGTTTTGTGAAGGGCAGGTCGTGCCTCACAAACCTTATTGAATTCTTTGAAAAGGTGACGAAGGAAGTTGATGAGGGGAAAGCGGTAGATGTGGTATATATGGATTTTAGTAAGGCGTTTGATAAGGTTCCCCATGGTAGGCTACTGCAGAAAATACGGAGATATGGCATTGAGGGTGAGTTGGAGGTTTGGATTAGGAATTGGCTGGATGGAAGAAGACAGAGGGTAGTAGTTGATGGCAAAGTTTCTTCATGGAGTGCCGTCACTAGCAGTGTTCCGCAAGGATCTGTTTTGGGACCATTGCTGTTTGTCATTTTTATAAATGACCTGGAAGAGGGGTTAGAAGGTTGGGTGAGCAAGTTTGCGGATGATACGAAAGTCGGAGGAGTTGTTGACAGTGAGGAAGGATGTGGCAGGTTACAGCAGGATATAGAGAAGCTGCAGAGCTGGGCAGAAAGGTGGCAAATGGAATTCAATGTAGCTAAGTGTGAGGTGATTCACTTTGGGAAGAATCACAAAAAGATGGGGTACTGGGCTAATGGTCGGATACTTGGTAGTGTGGATGAGCAGAGGGATCTTGGTGTCCATGTACACAGATCTCTGAAAGTTGCCACCCAGGTAATTAGTGCGGTGAGGAAGGCATATGGCGTACTGGCTTTTATTGGTAGAGGAATTGAGTTCCGGAGTCCTGAGGTCATGATGCAGTTGTATAAGACTCTGGTGCGGCCGCATCTGGAATATTGTGTGCAGTTTTGGTCGCCATACTATAGGAAGGATGTGGAGGCACTGGAACGGGTGCAGAGGAGGTTTACCAGGATGTTGCCTGGTATGGAAGGAAGATCGTATGAGGAAAGACTGAGACACTTGGGGCTGTTTTCACTAGAGAAAAGAAGGTTTAGAGGTGACTTGATTGAGGTGTACAAGATGATTAGGGGGTTAGATAGGGTTGACAGTGTGAACCTTTTCCCGCGTATGGAGTCGGGTATTACAAGGGGGCATAGCTTTAACTTAAGGGGGGGTAGATATAGGACTGAAGTTAGGGGTAGGTTCTTCACTCAGCGAGTCGTAAGTTCATGGAATGCCCTGCCAGTAGCAGTGGTGGACTCTCCCTCTTTATGGGCATTTAAGCGGGCATTGGATAGGTATATGGAGGATAGTGGGTTAGTATAGGTTAGGTGGGCTTGGATCGGCGCAACATCGAGGGCCAAAGGGCCTGTACTGCGCTGTATTCTTCTATGTTCTATGTTCTATTATAACACAGTACAGTCCCTTTGGCCCTGGAAGTTGTGTCAACGTGGGAAACCAATCTGAGCGCCAAATCCCGACGTGTTCCCACCACATTGGGCAGTCTTCCTGCTCAAATCCTCATCTAAAGCTACTTTGAATTTTGAATCCCTGCGATACTATTAAGGATATTATTTAAGGACTATTCTCGCTGAAGAGGTGAGGAGCTGGATTCTTTGGAATTCAGCAGAATGTGAGGGTAAAGGATATATCAGCCAAGGTGGGAGGAACAGGGAAATAGGAACAGAAAGTTTTCTTTCCCCTCTCGGATGAATCTAGGACCACATTGAAATAGTCTGAGAACAAGGAGTCACACATTGAGAAGCAATTGCTTCTCTCAAAGAGAAATATATCAATGGAATTCTTCACTGCAGAGAGTTATCAAAATTGGCCAAACAACAATATTCAAGAATGTGCAGTATGGACGTTTATTCAGGAATGCAATCAAGGATTACGGGGGAAAGGGAATTAAGGGGAGATGTGATGAGCAAGTCAGCCACAATCCAATGAATGGCAGATCGCAGTCGATGACCGAAATAGACGACTGTGGCTCTTTCATCTTCTGGTCTTCTTGAGAGAATTGGAACACTCTTTTTGAAACGGTGGTGGTAACGAAGAATATACAGAGAATCCTGCATATCAAGATAGTTTTGAATTACCAGGGTGGACGGAAATACAGCTTTGAGATTTCAGTCAGGTCAGTCGTGAGTTTATTGAAATATAGGGCAAACCCGAGAGGCTGATCGCAATCTTCCTGCACACGGATTGAATGGTTTATCCAATCAAAGAGAGGCAGCGCCAGAGTGAATGTATCGCTTTTTCTAGTCCCTCTCTGAAGTACGAATGTGGTAACGTTCCAAAAAGTATGCAATACACGTTTAAGCAGATGAAAACATGGAGTGAAACGCTACAGCAGACACCTCCCCGACGCTCCACCATGCATTGGTCCTGCCAAATTATACTATGACGTCTACACATCCCCATTTTTCACGTTCATTCCACTTGTAAATTATGACACCTAACAACATATCAATGCATATAACGACATAAAAAAAAACAGAAGCACATTAAAAGTAGGAGTACGATAGGCCATCTGGTCCGCCAACCTGTTGCACCCTTCAACAAGATCATGTCTGATCTTTTTATGGACTCAGATTCACTTGCTCAGTCTCTCACGATAACTCCTAATTCCTTATCTGATCAAAAATCCAAATTTGCCCTCAAAACATTCAAGGAGGTTGCCTCAGTTCTTTCAGTTGGCAGGGAAATCCACAAATTCACTGCCATTTTGCTGAAGAAGTTCCATATCTGCTGTTCTGCTCCCTTTATTCTAAGGTTATTGTCCCGACATCTGCTTCTCTCTTATTTATTCCTCCATAATTTTGTCTCAGGGCATTTTCAAAGGTGTGAGTTTTCCCGCTTTATTTAGCGTCCCAGGCAGCAACTTCCAGAACCCCACAATATTAGGCATGCAAATATATTCCTCCCTCGAAGTCTCATGCCTAGCAATTGAAAGTTATGTCTCCTTCTTACTAGCGCTTTGAAATCAGCTGTTTTCCATTCAACTTGCCCATGGTCCTGATAATCTTGGCGATCTTTACCAGGTTTCCTTCCCAAGAATTTCTCTGCTCTACGATATTATCCAAACTTATGTTTTCACTTTATGTTACTGGAATTCACCATCCCACTCAAAAAGCTGAACACTATTCAGAAAGAAGAAACCCACTTTACTGGCATCACACCCAGAGACATTCCCCTCTCCACAGGTAATTCTCAGCCACAACAGCGCAGACCATTCCGTTCAGAAATTCATCAAAATGACATTGAACGCAATTTGCATGCCCCAATGGCTTCCAACATCGTGTAGGATAAGTCTAATGGGTGCAAATAAAGTACCTCTGTAAGTGATCCTTCAAGCCACTTTTCTTTACTACCTGACGTCTTTAGCTCTTCGGTGTCACTAACGTAACTTCCTAACGTGGATGAGGTACCCAATTCTCATTCTCTTATCCCCGTGCAGATCTCAACCTAATCTTGATGATAAGGCCTCCAGGATTCCCCAAAATCTAAGATTGACAGGAAATTAATCTTGTTCCTAACATTAAACCGAACTGCTAATCGAACATTGACAGAATTATAATCCAAATTCAATACTCACTGTACTCTTAATGCTACAAACATGACACTGAACCCTGAATCCAGCCTAACACTGATGATACATTTACACAGAACGCTAAACCACTGCACTGCAGTTCCATTGATACTGAATCCTTCGTTGAATATAAAGACTGATCCTAAGACAAATCGTTTAAAGGTGACCAATATTAATATCTCCGAAACCACACGTCGCCTCACTTCATTAACCACATAGTGGACACCAGTGCCCCTTATCTCCATCCCAACAGCACGAAAACTCTCCTGCCCCAAAACAACCTCTAAACATATGAGAGTCCCAGGAAACAACATTTGCTATGGCCCCTCACCTCGTATCAAAACACGACATACAAATGTGCCCCACAAAAACAAAAACAAAATGCTAACAGGTCGAAACACGAGACGCAATCAGAAGCATTCACTGAACATCACCGTGCAACTTTCCCTGCTGGAAACACGCCACAGTATTCCTGTACAAGGGCCTATGCCCGAAACATCAATTCACCTGCTCCTCGGATGATGCTGACCTGCTGTCCTCTTCCAGCAGTGACTTTTCGACCCTCAATTCCATCACTTACAGCCCTCACATTCTCCACAGTATAACACAATCCACGTGGAATAATGTGACGGGCAGAGTTCACGAAATGCTAACATATCCTAACTAGCTCGTTATTGTACTCACCATAATCACATTCACAGACAGATGATTCCCCAGCCTTTTCCCATCAACAAACTCCCCACGTCAGTCACAATATTTTCGATTTTTGAAGGGTCCTCAATCTGGAGGAATTTTTTTTTATGGAAGTTCGATATTGGTGTACAACCGGCAAGATGGTGAGGCTATTTTATTCATTCGAGTGATTTGGGGGTCGCTGGTGTCACAGCATTTAATGCCGGTTACGAGTTGCCATTAGATAGTGGTGGTAACAGATTCAGTCCGTGTGGTGCAGAGAAAGCGGTAGCACTGGCTGCGAGCAAGTTCCAGAATTTTGACCGAGCGACACTGAAAGCGCAGGAATATAATTCTATGTAAGAACGATGAATGAATATGAGGGGAACTTTTAGGGGTCAATGTTCTCAAGCAAATGTTGTCTTGTCTTTCTCGAGGATAGTCGTCTTGACTTTGGATCTGAATGTCAAAACAGTTTTTAAAAGTATCTGCAATGCATCATGAATATGGTATCCATTGTTCGCATAAACATGGGTAATATTGAGCTTCTTGTGCTCTGTTGAATCTGCACTCATTCAGGCAAGTGGGGATGATTCTACCAAACTTGTGACTTGTCAGTGTGGAACGACATTGAGGAATCAGGAGGTATGCAATTATCTAAACGTCTGAACTGCTCTTGAAGCGATTGTACTTGTCTGAATAGACAACTTCAGTTTCCATTCAATGTTATCCCTCACTATGTTCATTTTGGAGAGAGGGCATTCATGGATAACCAGGCAAACATCATTTCTGGATTGCTTCTAAAACAGCTATAGAGGCAGAAATTACATGCAGAATGTCTCATGTTTTTATTAGTATTATCAGTGCCTTGGATGGAAATGTGCATCAGAGCACTGAAATACCTCAGAACCTTTTAGAGTTTCAGAGGAATTACAAATCACGTTTGTCGAATGCTGGGAAGTACTCTCGAGAAATGTTTGAAACATTTACACTTGCAGTTTTTTTTTCTCTGAAGCACAGGGAATTTGTACCGATGGACACTCGATGGATGACGGAGGTTTGAGGAAATTGGCAATACGTAATTACCCATATAATGGAGAACCACCGTGCTAACAGAACATGAGGTAAGTGTGAATTAAAGCTACTGAGAGCGCTGTGAACATTACTACAATGGGGTAGAAATGATCAAGAAACAGAAAGAGAAGTGAGTGATGTAACTGTGGAGAGATGAGAAGTTGTGAGACGGACTGATCCGATGTGTCACAAATATGAAGAAGATCATGGAAATAGCGAATTCTGTGTTGCTCATTTTTAGTTTGTGAAATATTCAGCTGCCTTTTTTGAATGCAGGCCTGAGTTTGCGACTTGAATTTCAGTCGTTGACTGGTCATTGAGGGAAGGTCATCATTACGAGTTTTCAAAATGGAACGGGGAGTATTTGAAGAGCCATTTGCATTAGAAATTGACACAGTTTCCAATTCAGTTTTATTATTTCATGTGATCAGTGTCGGCCATTCATGAGGGAGTCTGTAATTTTTCCAATTCAGTCCACACGCTAACTATTTTCCAGTGTCAGAGAATTAGTTCAGCTGTCGTCATCTGTTTGTTCTCACTTTTCAAGAAGGTAAAAAACATCAATTTGGAATATTGTGCAATAGAAATATCCCCGTGGAGATACCGATGAGCATAAAATTAAGATCCTGCTGATCGTTCACAATAGATTCAAACTGATGGGGATTGCCTGCAGAAGTTAGTGACACATTACTGCCCACTGAAAATGCGCGATCTGGTTCGAACAGTGAGAAAAATATTCTACCTGGTGCTCGGCGTCATTGGCTTTCCTGGTGAGTGAAGATAATCACTGACTTTGATTAAATCCCTGCCTGACCTAGATTCTGCGGTTACCCAGTGAGCAAGAATGTTACTTCAACAGCACATCAGCTCAAATATTCCGGACATACTTCAGCAGTTTCATTCTGCTGCTGTCACTGTTTCAATCTCTCCTCACGATGTTATTGCAACAGTGATGGACTATTCCATGAGTAGAACAAAGTCTCTGACGAATATTATGTGAAGGACTGTAATCATTTGTACAGTGATTGAATAGAACGAAATTGGGATATTATGTTTCAATCGTTATGGTTCAGAAACTCGTCTTAAAAAGAAATTTATTTTTAAAAAAGATGGATTTCCAAGAAAACTCATGGACTGAAGAAAAGCAACATGCAATTCCACTGAACACATTATAGCTGAGGCAATGGCTGTCTGAACACATGAACACTCCTTGCCAGTTCTGGCTTGCTCAGGAAGAATGTTCACCCTCTCTTAACAGTTTCTTTCTTTAATGCTCATTCCCCACAACATCAATAGTGCGACAACCTCGGAGCAAATGGCACCTGCCTTTGAGTTGCATCTAGTATGCATTTGATACCATCCGCTACTGCTGAAAGTAGTATTGCAAATTCTTTCGAAGGAAGAAGCTGGAGTTTCAGGAACATTTCTCTTTTTATCAAGCATGTTGCAAGTTTGGTCTTTGGCATTGCATTGAACTGAAATTGGTCTGAAAGAATCAGGTAGTTTATAATCTGCATGTGCATTTGTTCCACATATAAAATCTTACTGGCCCATTTTCTTCTTCTAAAAACCCTGCTTCATGCTCACCTCCCATATGTATAAAACTGTAGGTGTGAGTTTCACTGCTGTGTTGTCAATTCAAATTATTCATCCTCTTACCAAATACTTTGACTTGCTTGTGTTGATGAAATCCATCCTTTAACACTTAGTTTCCATGATGGAGAATGTTCGTCTGTACTGATCATTTTTGTTTTCCCTTCTCCCTCTCTTGCAGTCAATTTAGCGACGGTTGGAATCCTACTTCGGGGTAAGTGTGGACTCTCATCCTGCAGCAGGCGTTATCTGCTGGCCATGGCGGTGGTGGATCTATTGGTCGTTATCGTTGAGATCATACTCAAAAGAATCAAACATGATTTTTTCCCACCATCATTCTTGGACATTACCCCTGTCTGTTCTGTTCACGCTGTTCTGCGCCGTCTACTCATAGACTGTTCTGTCTGGTTCACCATCGCTTTCACCTTTGATCGATATGTCACCATTTGTTGTGAGAAACTGAAACTTAAATACTGCACTCAAAAAACTGCAACTGTCGTTCTCACAACAATCGGCTGTCTGTTTTTTCTAAAAAATATTCCTGTCTACTTCAGGTTTGAACCTAAAAGGATCATTGGCAATGTACCATGGTACTGTTCGAATTCAGATGCATACTATTATGACCCTGTGTGGAGAGGATTTAACAACTTTGAGAAGATTCTAACACCAGTATTCCCTTTCTTTTTAATTCTGTTCCTCAACGCTCTGACAGTCAAGCACATTTTAGTGGCCAGTCGAGTCCGGAAAGGTCTGAAGGGTCAGAGCAATGGAGAAAATTCTAGTGACCCAGAGATGGAGAGTAGAAGGCAGTGTATAATTTTACTTTTCGTCATTTCTGGAAACTTCATAATTTTGTGGCTGTTATATATCTTATATTATTTCGATATTGATGATCCTTTAGATAGGGATGGGGAATATGCATTTGAAAGAGTTGCCTACATGCTGCGAAATTTGAATTGCTGTACGAACACCATTGTCTATGTGGCATCTCTGTCCAAGTTCAGAGAGAAGCTCAGGAACCCATTGGAAGCTATTTTTGCTTGAAATATTCAATCAACCAACAATCAAAGCAACTGACTGAGCAGCACTTAGTGTGTCCAATTCAGAAAAAGAAAATATCCGGGAAATGTCTGAGCGATTTTGTTAACTAGGGACAGGAAGTTGCACAATCTGAGGAATACTGAGAGCTCTTGTCAGATGCCAAATACAAAGCGGCCAAGGAGGGTAGATGGCTCTGGTATGACCCGAAGTGAATGAAGAGAAGTATGCAGTCACTTTAAAAAGTTTCACAACAACAGAAGAGGAGGAAACATAATTCTTGGAGGAAATAAATAGACACGAATTAGGAGCAGACGGAGGCCGTTTATCTTGCTGAGTCCACCAGAAAACTCAAACAGATCAGGGCTGATTATCTACATCAATATCAGTTTCCTAAACCGCATCGACTCCAGTTGTTGTTGAACTGAAAAATTGAATTCATCCCCGCGCTGAACTGAGATTATCAGAGAACTGAAATTTACAAAAGATGTCAGACATGCCGAAAAACGTCATCAATGCAGCTAACGTTCGGTTGACCAGATATAAAAACGGCAGGAAGGCAATCGAAGTGCCTCCCACACGACAGGAAATGAAAGTGATCGACATTTTCTCCTCTACTAGGTCTCAGCTCCTCGCATCCGCTCACACAAAGCAATCACAAAAGAAAATGTTGTGCATACGGCAAATCTTCATGTGTAATTACACATTATATTCTCATAAAATTCATAATGAGAGACAAATTTTTAAATTTGCATTCCGTCCATTTCTGATTGTGTCACTGCTGTACCCTCCACCTGAGTGAACCCCTAGGCTTTTCGCGTGGGAAAGTATCGTGGTAAAATTTATGCACAGCCAGCAGATGAGTTGGGAAATGAAATAATAGGCCATCACATAGATGGGGGGATGATACCGTTCCCCATTCATGGTAAGCGTTGACAGTCACTGAAAGCTAAACTGCGGACCGGTCACTTACTCCATTTTCATATGTGTAAATGCTTTCTGAATATATCCTTTGCAGACAGTTCCTTTTCGAGCCACAAGTGAAACGAAGGTTTTCAGTCAGACGTGACTTTTCCATTTTGATGACTTCTTGATATCAGTCTCTTTGCTGAAAGCTTAATCGATTGCATTGCTTCCTCAGACTCGATTACGTCACTGCTGGAACTCAGATTCCACACTGTCGTAGCTGGACATTAGGGAATCCAATGTTGTCTGTTTCCAACTGCCACGACCTGCCAATTATAAATCCTTCCCGTCTGCTTCCTGCCTACACTCAGTCCACTTATTAACTACCATCCTGAATTACATAAGCTTGCCCTTGTATATCAATCTCTGCGTGGCCTCTTCCTATCCGAACGTGGCAATTGCTAATCTTCAATCACCAGCTTTACGTTGATTGCCTCCTCCAGCCATTTTGTTTCTCCTTACTTCTGTGATATGCTGGAATCTTGCAAGTCCCAACTCTTCCGTTCGCCGCAATGCACTTTAAACCTGCTATATTTAAAATGGCATTGTCTCTAATGTTCTCCATAACACTGTGCTGTCTTTGCCCATCTCCAGCTTTGAAAACATCCACAATTTATTAAAGCTCCAACAGCAACAAACATCTTGATCTCCTTTTATGCGACGAGTGTCTGCAGCAATCACAGTCTCAGTTACACCAGGCAGACCTCACAAGCTTCCCATGTGTTTCACAGTCTCCATCCCTCCAGAAAACAAATCAATCTCCCCTTCTTCTTTCGTCGACCTTAACACTATTACTCCTCCACCCGTTAAGTTCACCATATTTCTGGAACTTCTTCCAAACAGACAGTGTTCATTGGCTGATTCCCCCTGTACATGGAAGTAACACTCTGTAACTCCTCCAGCTAATCTCCAATTGCTGCCTTTTAATATTCATTATCATCTCAAACACCAATATTTGTATCCAATTTCCCCCACACGCCTCCCTATTTTTCTAACCTGCACCAATCACTCCGACTTTCTCAACATTGTACCAACCCTGACATGCTACAATCCTCTACTTCTCTGGAAATATCTCAAATTCGTCTCCACGTTCCTGATTCCGTGACACATTCGGGCCTTTCCAAATCCCCACCCTGTTCATACATTCAAACCAATGTCCATTAATCTGTGAGTCCAAAACACCTTAAAATGCATCCCCTCGCTGTAAATTCCGCCGCCGTTCTCAGCACAACTTAGCTTTGTCCAGTCCGTTTCGTCAACCTCTTCAAAACGCAAAAACATGCCCATGGCTGGACCACCTTCAGCCCCAATAGACCTCCGTATCTTTGTACATTACTTCATCCACTACAAATGTGAAGTGTGTTTCTATCTGTCTTACTCAAGAATGCGTCAACATTTGCCACTGCGGAATTTGTTCAATGCTTCTGTTCTGCAGGGTGGTGTATTCTGATGATCATTTCAGGCCATTCCTCCTAAACTGTTTCTGGTGATGTTGACTGGAGACCGCACTTCCCAAACTATTTTCAATGTGATGCTTCCAGCATACCACTCTGCCTGGCCTATTTCCCAGTAATGCGTTCTGCAAACCATTCTTCCATTCTTCCCAGCCAGACCTTATGCAACAGTTTTCAGAGACTTTCGAGAGGGAACTGGTTGCCTCACATCATGGATATTCCACCACAGAGAAGTGGCAAACCTTGCGGAATACCATGCACCTCAAAACCCTGGCTACCTTTGTGAAGAATACCTGCAAGACACTCGACTGGATTCAAGCCAAGGCAACTGAGATACTGCAATCTTTGAAGCCAAGCGTGTCACACTAGCTGAGTACAAGCGGTCAGCTCGCTCGAACAAAGTGCAGATTCACAGGGCAGCCAGGAACAAGGTTCAGTGGACTTCCAGGTACATGTACAGGACATAGCTTCGTGAGGAACTTCAGGCGGTCACTGTAATGGTAAACATGAGGCTAATGTGCAAAGGCATCAAGAAGACAGGAGGACGAGTTCAGAGCACGATAAGGCGCCTCAAATCCTCTAATGAGGAAGTAATCACAGACAAAAGCCAGTAGATGAAGTTGTGGGATGAGCACTGCTCTGATCTCTGTTCCAGAGGTTATACCGTGTCTGCTTCAGCACTTGATATCGTGACATGCTTGCCGGCCATGGACAAGCTCGATGCAGAGCCATCAGCAGAATAGCTCAGCAAGGCTTTTGACATTTGGCCTCCAGTCAGGCCCCGAGTAGCGACGCGAGTGCTCCTGGTCTGATCAAATGCTGCAATACCAACTTACTGCTCCCATTGCATGAAGTCCTCTGTCAGTTCTGGCAAGAAGGAGCTGTAGTGCAGGCCATGAGGAATGCCAAGATCAGTGCCCACTACAAGAGCAAGGGTCGAGGGAAGCGAGTTCAACAACGACAGAGGCATTTCTCCGAAACACTTGAGGCTAAGCCTTTGCTCGGGTCATCTTGACTCGCCTGCAGAAACAGCACAATGTTAACGACCCAGAGGCACAGTGCGAAGTCCGAGTTCAATGGTCAATAGAAGACACGAACTTCTCCATTCCCCAAATGCAGAAGAATGGCAGAGACAATGCCCGTTTACACTGCCTTCATCGACCCTACAAAGGCGTTCGAACTGGTCAGCAGAAAGGACTTTTTTCAAGAAAGGACCTCCTGGAGATCAGCTGCTCCCATGAAACTGCTGAGCGTGATAGCATCATGAAAGGGACAATGCAGTTCAACGGCAGCACTTCTGAGCCTTTCGACATCCATGGCGGCATCAAACAAGGCTGTGTCCTTGCTCCCACACACTTTAGGACTTTAGGACATGCTCCTAAAACATGTCTTTTGCATGTCAACGGAGGGGATTTACAGAGGCATTAGATCAGACAGCAGGTTCTTCAACCTAACCTGCTCAGAGACAAGGCAATCATCAAGTACATGCTGTTTGCCGATGATGCTGCAGTTGCAACATACATCCAGCAGAAACTCCAGTTATTGATAGACTGCCTCTCCGACCCATGCAAGGATGTTGGGCTGACAATCAGTTTGAAGAAGACGAGCGTCCTGGGACGGGACACGGAGGAACCGGTAATCATCACCATCGATGACTCCAAGCTGAATAAATCATCAATTTATGTACCTTGGCTCTGCCATCGTGAAACCATGAGCACATTGCCATATGGCAGTGAAACTTGGACTACATATGGCAGATAGGAGGGAATATTTATCACCTTTTATTCAAGGCGTATCCGATACCATCCCGGTCATATCCTGGCAAGACAGAGTGCGCAACGCTGCAGTCCTATCTCGCGTTGGCCTTCCCAGCATTTACACTCTGCTCAGGTAGAGGAGACTATGCTGGCGGGGTCAAGACCAAAACTTGGAGGATGGCCACATCCTAACGGATATCCTTCATGGTGAGATTGCTACTTGGAAGAGACCTACTGGGCGTCCCAAACAAGGTTTCAAGGACGTCAATATGACGTACAAGAAGACGCTTGAAATCGGAATGAAGTCCTGGTGGAGGCTTGCAGCTGACTGCACGAGATGGAGAAGGACCCTGAACCAACACCTCAAAACAGGGGAAAAGAAGCTGAGGAGTATTGCAGTAAATAGGCATGAGTACAGCCATTTTAGCAGATCAACGACCACATACAGATGTGACCTGTGCGACCAGGACTGTAATTTCAGTCACAAGCAACGTTGCTCCAGTGAAGCAGAAAGCAAGAATAACAAGGATGCGACCCATGGTCAGCCATGACCGAGAGGGTCCCCACAAGCAACTCTTCCAAGTTTACTTCACTGTGAATCTGACTGCGGGCCCAACTTCTCAGACTATTTCACTCTGATTCTGCCAGACTGCTTCTCTGCAATGCTCACTGCAGTCAAATCTTACTCATTTGCTTTCTGAAGATGCTCACTGCAGGCGACATTTTGCCATTTATTTCACTGCGGTGCGAACAGTTGTCGCCGTTTCCAAGACTGCTAGTCTTCCTCGACGGTTCATAAAGATGGGAACTGAAGGCCATTCATGCTCGATTCCTTCACTCCCTGCAATATCGATTTCAGACCTCTCTTTGATGCCTGTTTTACTGTGATGTTGACTGCAGATCACTCTTCCAGACTGCTTCTCTGAGTTGTTCGCTGCAGACATCACTTCCTTGAATGCATCATTATAATTTTGACACACGCTAATCATTGTAGGCGATTTCATTGATATGAGTGCTGCAGTCCACTGTTTTCAGGCATTTTCTCTACAATGAATACAAAGGTCGCTCATCCTTATCAGATACATTATGATGCAAACAGCAGTCCACGTTTGCCAGATATTTTCATTGTGATTTGCACTGAGGCCAGTTATCCCATATTGGTTCACTGTGATGCGGATTGCTGGCCACTATTCCCAGACACATTCACTCTTCCCGGACTGCTCCACTGAAATCCTAAAATCATCGAATGTGACACTGAGCTGTTGACTGCAGGTCCCTTTCCCAGTCTGTTTAACCACCATGTTGACTGCAGACCACTCTTCCCAGACTGCCTCACTCAAATGGTGTCTTCAGCCCGATCTTCCCAGTCTCCCTTTCCTGCATTACAAGCTTCAACCGCTCTTCCCAGATCTTTTTTCCTGGGCTGCACACTGCAGACCACACCTCCCTGACTGCATCAATATCATTCTGCCTGAAGTCCAATCTCCCTCACGTCTGCTTTGACTGTCGTCCACGCCTTGCAAAATTTTACCCAGTAATATATTCATTGCAAGCTGTACTCACAATTTCTTTCATTGGAAGTTTGACCACAGAGCCATCCGTCCTAGTCTTAATGACGGTGATGTTCTCTGCAGGCCGCTCTGAACAATCATTTTGCATGCAATCTTGACTGAAGACCATTCTTAACACACTATTTAACTGCATTCGTCCCTGCACGCCACATTTCGCAGTCTGCATCACTGATTTGCTACCTTCAGGTCGCTAATCCCAGACTGATTCACTGCCATGCAGACCTCAGCCACCCTATTCTTCGACTGCCCGTGCGATGCTCACTGCCAGACAATTTTCCTGGCCTGCTCCACTGAGAAACTAACTTCAAAGCACTTTTCACAGACTTTCCACGAGTGGCACACTGCAGTTACTCTTTACAAACTGTTTCATTATGACACCCGGTGGCAGCGATTCTTCTCAAGCAGCATCGCTATGATGCTATTGACAGGCCAATCCCCCTCAATGCCATGTTGAGTCCGGGCCTCACTTTGCTGACTAATTTGCATTGACGGACACTGTAGGACACTTTACCTCGTTTGATTCATTATGTTGCTCACCGTTGGCTACCATTGACAGGCAATTACCCTGTGATGATGACTGCAGACCACATCTCACATACTGTTGTACTTCAATGCTGACTTCAGGCCATGTTTCCTGGGTTGTTTTACCGCCACACACTCTTGAAGCAAATCTCCTCGCATGATTCACTGCAAAGCCAACGACCAGACTTTGATCCCACTCTGCTCTTCTGAGATGCCGACTGTAGACCATTCCTCCAGGACTGATTCACTGTCCTATTAACAGCATGAGTTTCTTGCCGGAATGCTTCATTGCGAGGCTCACGACAGGGAACTTTTCCAGACATCTTCACTGAGAGGCTGACGTTAAGTCACTCTTCTCCGACTGTTTGTCGACAATGTAAACTTCAGGTGCAGCTCATGGACGGTTTCACCCAATAGCTGAATGAAGACGATTTTTTGTGGATTGTATCAATGTGTTAATCACGGCATGGCACTCTCCCGAGGATTTTGCATTGTGTGTAAACTGCTGTCCAATCTTTCCAGGTTGCTTCTCCGTGCTGCTCGCAGCAAGGTCTCTTCCAGAACTCTGTCACTGCAATGCCGACCTCATGCCACTCTTTCCAGAATGTTTGACTGAGTTTATCAATGAAGATCACACTTCGCAGTCTGCCTCTGTGGCTGACCACAGCTCATTCTTTCGAAACTAGTTGATCGTGACAGTGTCAAGAGTGCTTTACGCAGTACAAATCTCCGCGCTTTTTGTGTCTTGTAAGTGTTTGATGGAGACATTGTCGAGTGAGTTTTGCATCAGTCTGCACTCATGTTTTGAAGCTATCCTCAGAATAGTTGTTGAGCAATGCTGATGGAGAGTTACAATGCATTTCACACCTGGGAGAGGTTCCCACTGTGACACTTCTAGTACTTTTGACCTGTGTTTAATGTTTGTTGAACTTCTCAGGAAGTGTTCCTGCTCTCCATTCAGAGATCATTTTCCTCAATTTATCATTGCTGACTGGCTCACTGGTGTTACTGGAAATAAGTGAGTGAGGACTACTTTATATTTGCAGTGGGTTGAGAACAATGCCATTGTTGAGTATCTAAACACCGGTCCACCAACACATCGGAGGTGAGAAGAGTGTTTGGAAGGTGGACTGAAATGCATGTGTTTCAAAGCGTGAAGTGTAATAGGCAAAGTAGATGAACTTATGATGGATGAACTTAGACATTTTCGTCAGTGCTGAGAAATTATTGTGAAACAGAACCTTGTTTGAGTGACAAGACTTGCAACCGGAACGTGTTCCAGATCTTTCTTTTATCTACATTTCAGGTGTGAAAGAAATGCGGCTTAAGGGAGTGGGGCATTTGCTTTACTGGTAAACCAGTATCTCACAGCTGTATAGGAGGAGGTCACTGTAGACGACGCATGCGTGAGGCAATTTGCTTTGACCTCAGAAATAGCAAAGGTGGAATCAGAATCCTGGTGGTATATAGCAGACATCCCAACAGACAGTGCGAGGTAGAGGAGAATTTGTCGACAGATTTTCTAAAAATGGAAAAACAGCGAGGTTTTTGCAATTGTTGATTTTATCTTCGCCGAGATTGACTGGAACTCATCACATTGTAGGAGTTTGGACGGGACTGAGTTTTTATAAACCATACAGGAGAATTTTGACACATGTAAACAGTCTCGGCAGGGAAGGGATTCTACTGGACCCAGCCAGATGAATGAAGGTTCAAGACTGGAGTATTTCGGGAGTAGTGAACATAATGCCATGCGTTTTAAAGTCTTCACAGACAGGGACAACAGCAGTCTCCAAATGTTAATGTTAAAGTGGACGAAGGTCAATAGCAACAGTATTGGGGCAGGAACTGGAGAATAGTTGATAGCAGGCAGCTGTTTGATGGGCAACCAACATCGAACATGGGGGAGTATTTGAAACGGCGTTTGATATGAGTTTAGGAGCAGAATGTTCCTGCAAGATTGAAGGATCGGCATGGTCAGGTGCCTGAACGTTGGATCAACAGGGATGCTGAAAACTTTGTCAGGAAGGAAAAGGAAGCACACAGAAGGTATAGGGGGACAGGGAATAACAGAGCCCTTGAAATATATATGGAAAGAACGAAACAATTTTAAAACGACATTAGAAAAGCTAAAAGGGGTCATCAAAATTCATTAGCAAGCAGGTTTAAAAGGTTACCAAGTATTTTTATCCATATAAAAAAGGCAAAAAGATAGCTACGGAAAGGGTTGGCACATGGATGGACAAAGGAGATGTAATGTCTAAAATGAACGCTTTGTGTGTGTGTTCACCAAAATGAAGTAATTGATCTCAGACAAGGGAATGTCGACGTTTTACACCAAGTTGCGATAAAAAAAATGATTTATTGTGCGTCATAAAAAGTATTAAGGTAGTTAGGTCCCCAGGTCCGGATGGAATCTACCCCAGAATATGGAGGGAGACAGGTGAAGTAATTGATGGAGCCCTAAAATCTATCTTTGTATCACCTTGGGCACAGGAAATGTCTCCGTGGACTGGAGAATAGCTAAGCTGTCCATTGTTTATGAAGGGTCCTAGGGATAATCCTTAAAAATACAGACCTGCGAATGTAACATCTTTTATAGGAAATCTTTTGGAAAAAAACATTTTTCAGGACAAGTTGGACACACATTTCGAAGTAAATTGAATTATTCGCAATGGACAGCAATTTTCTGTGCGAGGGAGAACGCGCCTCAATAAATTGATCGCCTTTTATTGAGGAAGTGACAGAGATGATTGATCAGGGAAAAGCTCATATGGACGTCAGCAAAGGTTAACAAAATAGTTCATGGCAGACCAGTAGAAAAAGTGAAGTCACTTCGCATCAAGAGTGAGCTGGCAAGATGGATGCAGAGCCAGCTTAGGCATATCAGATAGATGGAAGGATGTTTTCATGAATGGAGGTCTGATACTGAAGTTAAACCATAGGGATTATTATTGGGACTTTTGCTTTCATGATCGACATAACTGAGTTGGAGGAAAATATACCTGGTCTGATTAGTAAGTTTGGAACGATAACTGATTGATGGTGTCATTATTATGAAGGAGGATTGTCAAAGGATATGGCTAATTGGAGGTTAAGCAGAAGTATGGCAGCTAGTGTTTAATTCTGACGAATGTGTGGTGTTGCATTTTGGAAGGTCAAGTAGTGATGAAAATGGAAAACTGAATGGCAGAACCTTCAGGCTTATTTATATGCAGAGTATTCCAGAACAAGACAGACACCCTCAAAATATTTTAAGAAGTTACCCTAGACTTTAAATTTTCTCTCAATTTAACGGTAGATGTGAAGTGGAAAATCCAAGTTTGATGTAACTCATCAAACCATTCAGCTTTCAGCAAAATGCAGTTTATTCAAATGCTCCAGTTGAAACATGAACAAAGAAAACGAAACTTGGAGTTCCTTAACTATTGGAAATCTTTACCGACCCGATCCAGCAATTTAATTAAAGAGCTTTTCCAAATGAGCAGCATCCCACAAACACATCACATGGCAATAAGCTTAATTCAAACAAAAGTTCTTACAAGAAGGATGGAATCACTTCTCAGGAGATCCCCGAGAGAACAGTTAGTCAAGTGCCTTCTGCTGAAGCCTGGGACCTTTCTGAATTGCAGCAGTTTCTGACTGCCACAGTTAAACTAACCTAGAAAGAACCAAAGCTGGGAGAACGGGTCGTCTCTGTCTCGACCCTTCACGCATTTGTCTCTATGATTACAAAGATCCCAAGGTTACAAAGATCCCAAGGACAAATCAATGTTTGTGTGTGTCCAGTTCCACAGATCATTGAGGGTGGCAGTGTAGTTAGGTAATGCTTTTAAAAAAAGGCCAATAGCCGGCTTGCCTTCATTGGAAGAGGCTTTGAGTATAAGGTTAGTCTACTTATGCTGCAGTTTTGTGGAACTTCATTTAGACCACACATGGAATATTGTGTACAGTTAAGATTTTCACACGACCAGAAGAATGTTGATGTTTTGGAGAGGTGCAGTGAAGGTTTGCCAGATGTTGCCTTCTATGGAGGATTGTAGCCGTGAAAAAATGTTGGATAGAATTTTTTTGCTTGAATACAGGAGGTTGAGAGGCGACATGCTGGAAGCCTGAAAGATTTGGAATGACATGAATACAGCGTAATGTATGGGGCATTTTTCAGGATGGAGGATGCACTTATTAGGGAACATAGGATCAAACTGTGGGTTGGCGGGGAGGGGGTGTAACGGAAGTATAAAAGAGATGTGCGAGGCAGGTTTTCACAAAGATTGGTGAGTTTCTGGAAGGTGCTGCCAAAGGTGGTGGCAGATGAAACCAGGACAGCAGTATCGAAAGAAAACTGGGTAGGAAGGGAATACAGAGATACAGATGCTGTAAGTGAAGACAGTTTTACTATTGAAGGGCGCAGGCTCAGAGGGCCGATGTGTCTACTCATGCACTGTGTAGATCTTTGTGGTAAACCTCCCTCCGACTTTCCACATCAAACACTGGTATGACAGGGTTCGTGTATATTTGGATATTAAGTGAGGCTTCTTCGACATGGTCCCCATCAAACTCTCCCAGGACAGTTACGAGATCGTGTTAGATACAGATAATACCTTCCTGACACTATCGCCATCAAATAATATGTGATATGAATAAAACGGCGTTGGATACAATGTAATACACGACTAGAGGTCCCCCACCAAAACTCCCAGAACAGGGACAGCATTGGGTCAGATATGCATTAAATCTTCTTGTCCACCGTCCCTATCAAATACTCCCAAGGCTGGAACAATATGGGTTTAGATACAGAGCAGAGCTGCCTCTATACTGTTCCCATCTAACAAACCCATTACAGGGATAGGAGGGGGTTAAAGGCAGAGGAAATCTCTCTCTGTCCTGTCCCTCATTCATCACTCCAATTACTGGGACGGAATGTGACTATGTACAGAGTGAAAATGTCTCGACACTGTCCTCATCAAACTCTGCGAGAACAGGGAGAGAACGAGGATTGATACAGCATAAACAGTGCTCTGCACTGTGCTCAGTAAAAACTCCCAGGATTCATACAGGACCTGGTTAAATACAGAGAAGAGCTCTTTCGACAAGGTCCACATCAAATACTCCAAGGACTGGGACAGTATGACAAGAGATGCAGAGAAAAGTTATTTTAACACTGTCTACATCAAACACTCCAAAGATACGGACAGCACACCCTAATTTAAGACTGAGTAGAGGAGGAATTTCTTTTCTCACACAGTTTGAGTTCTTTGTACCTCCTTCCAACACAGAACTTGTGTATGTTTAAAGCTGATATCGATTCTTGATCCAGTAAGGGAATCCAGTGTGTTGGAAAAAGTGCAAGAAAGTGGGTTTGAGGTCTGTAAAAATAGCCAAGATCCTTTGGAATGGCACAACAGGGTCGAGGGGCCAGACCGACTATTCCAGCTCTTATTTTCTTTTTGTTGCCTTATGTACACCTCATAATCATACTGCTCACTATTGGGTATGATGTGAAAATAGTTGCATCTATCCACTCTACCATGCTGTTTTTCTGAGTCTCCACCTAATAAAGGCACTCCAATCCCACAACGCTACTCAGATCACAGTTGCAAAGCTGTGAACAGTTTTATACCTCTGATATCAGGAAAGGTGTTCTGGCATTCAATGCAGTGCAGTGAGGATTCGCTAGAATGACAGTGGGTGTGGAGGGACACTCTTACGAGGAAAGCTTGAGTAAGTTGTGCTTCTGCTCATTGGCAAATAGAAAGTTTGTTGTTTTTCTTTCCCTGCCTAAGAAATGAAGGACTTGCCACAGAGAGAGTGCAGCAGACAGTCACGAGGCTGATGCTAAAGATGTCGAGGATGACGTCTGAGGACAGATTACATCTTTTAGGGAATTGACTGGAATTCAGAAGAACTCGAAGAGATCTGGTTTAAAATAATGCAACTGCAACAGATCTGTACAGAATAGGTGCAAGGAGGATATTCTTCATGCTTGGATACTCCAAATTCATGGTGAAAGTCGCAAGATGTTGGCCAAGTCACATCGAACACCAGACTCGTTTCTGTTCTCAAGTATATCAATGTTTGATTTGGACAGAACACGAAAGTGTATTCATTCTTACAGTCCTGCTTTTCATAAATGTTCGTAATTAATCTGAAGATGAAAGTGGCCCATTGGATTATTTATGTCGATCTCAGTAAAGCAGACTTGGCAATGTGTCCTTGCTCTTCAAAGCCAATGTGCTTGCATCTTCTTGGGTGGCACCGTGGCACAGTGGTTAGCACTGCTGCCTCACAGCGCCAGAGATCTGGGTTCAGTTCCCGCCTCAGGGAACTGTCTGTGCGGAGTTTACTTATTCTCCCCACGGCTGCGTGGCTTTGCTCCGGTTTCCTCCCACAGTCCAAAGAAATGTGCAGGTTAGGGGCATAGGTCTGGGTGGCTTGCTCTTCGGAGGGTCGGTGTGGCCTTGTTGGGCCGAAAGGCCTGTTTCCACACTGCAAGTAAGTAATCTAATCCAGCATGTCAGTGTTCTGTGTAATTTGAACACAAGGGCATCTGAGCACACACATAGAGATCAGTGACTTCCAGCATTGGACAGAATAATTTATTATCCAAAAAGGAACTGGATAAATCACTGACAGAGAATTACAAGCAGGTTTCTGGGGGAGAAGTGAGGCAAGTGACGTATTTGATTGTCTGGGTAGGTGAATAGCCAGTTATCGTGCGTCTGTCTATGCTATGCGTCTGTCCATGCCCCATTTCTACAATGAAATGATCCCATGCATGCACACTTCTTTTGGGTATGGTTTAGGAATCAATAAAACACTCTCAGCCTTTTCACTCGACTCCCACCTGACGGAACGGTCACGAGACAAAAAGAAAGAAGCAGGAAACACATGTTTCAGGAGAGCAAGATTTCAACTGATGTTCTTGTATGTTCGATGTCAGGCGGAGCTGTCACACTTCTCACAGCGAGCAACAAACAATTAGTTTAAAGTGTACAATTCGTGGATTGTAACAAGGAATGAAAATGGGAGTTTTCTGTTAATCAGAACAGCAAGATGGGCACACAATATTCTCCGATGAAATACTTCGCTTGCATTTTGCTGTTTTAAAATTTTATCATTTCGGACATATTTAGATTACTTGCAGTGTGGAAACAGGCCCTTCGGCCCAACAAGTCCACACCGACCCGCCGAAGCGCAACCCACCCATACACCTACCACTACGGGCAATTTAGCATGACCAATTCACCTACCCTGCATATCTTTGGACTGTCGGAGGAAACCGGAGCACCCGGAGGAAACCCACGCAGACACGGAGAGAATGTGCAAACTCCACACAGTCAGTCGCCTGAGGCAGGAATTGAACCCGGGCCTCAGGCGCTGTGAGGCAGCAGTGCTAACCACCGTGCTGCCCTTTCGGAATAAAGTAAGCCTGATTCTATATGAACCATCTATGTCAGATTGTGAGCAAGGCTTCGGATTTATAATTCAGTGGTTGGCTTGAGATGTCATTCTTTTTGTATATTCCTGTCACTCTGATTGAAGTCTGGAAATTGATCAAGATACACGTGAATCGTTCGATTAACCCAGAGCAGTGAATTTCAACTGAAATTAAAAATTAAAAGAAAATAACCTTGATGGGACTGTCTATATGCAAACTGCTAAATAATCAGCACGAAATTGACAATCAAATATTTAGGGAAAACTCAGATATATGTAAGAAGAATAAGGTTGTAATTAATGTAATGATTTCAATTTTTCAAACATTGACTGGGACTACCATGGTGTTAAAGGTTTGGATGGTGTAAAATTTGCTAAATGTTTTCAAGAAAACTCTATTTATCAAAACATAAATGTGACGAGCAGAGCAGCATAACTTCATCTTCTCTTGTCTAATAGGACAGGACACGAAATTAAGTGATCACATGGGGAATACTTTGGCTCTAATTTTAACGGTGCAAGAGGAATTTTCTAAATGTGTTGAAGAAAACTTTATTTCTCAAAACATACGTGTGACGAGCAGAGAAACCTAATGTCACCTTCTCTTGGATATTGGAACAGGACAACAAAGTGAATTGATCATATGGAGAGCACTTTGATTCTCATTTAAACGGTACAAGACAAGAACATCCAAACTCTGATTAGAGGAGACTGTTCGCAAATAAAAAGACATCTGGTAAGAGGAAAGATTTCAAATGAGCGGTAATGAGTGTTTAGAGTCATCATGTTCCTGTTAGAGTAAAATGTAAGGCTGTAATTATTAGGAAAAAATGAATAATATCATTAAAGTTCTCATCAAGAACACAAAAGGAATCATAACTTGACTATAAACAACTGGATTCAACTGATGTTCTTGAACAGTATAAACAATATCTAGGCATCCCTAAAAGGAAGGCAAAGACAGGATATGATATAACCTCGGCAAATAATATTCAGGATAATGCAAAGAGATTGCGACCATTAGGAGCAGGCTAAGAAATAGAGAGATACTCGGGCCTTGAGATGAAACAGACCATCTTTATGTTGAACCAAAACAGATAGGAGAGGTATTGGATTAATATGTTACATCAGTTATTATAGTGGAGAAAGCAGTAGCGGCTGGAGAACTCAAGGAAATCAGCATTGAGGATTAGAGAAAAGTTTACTTTGCCAAAGAGGAATTACTGGATATCTTAGAAAATATAAAGTTGGAAATGTATCCAGCACCCGACATTTTGTGGCCCACAACCTTGTTCTAAGTTAGAGAGGAAATTGTGGGCCGTTTGCAAAATATTCATGTCGCATATAACTACAATAAAGGTATAGGATGACTGGACAGTGGTAAATGTTGTGCATTTCTTTAAGAGGGTTTGTAAGGAGACGATTTGGAACTATACGCTTCTGAGTCTGACTTCAGTATTGGGTACGTTTGGGACGAGATTCTGAAAGATATCAATTAAATGAACTTGGAGAGGTAAGGAAGCACTAGGGTGTCCAACACAGCATTGTGTGAGACTTGGTTAATGTTTTTCAGCAATTAACCAAGAAAATTGATAAGTGCAAAGTGATAGGTGTTCTTTACTTAGACTTTTGTAAAGCCTTTGATAAAATTGATTTGATACACTAATCACTAAAGTTAGATCACATGGTATTCCATGTGAGCTAGCCGATTGGATACAAAATTGGCTTAAAAACAGAAGAGCCGGAATTATGGCAAAGATTTGTTTACCGGATTGAGACCTGTGATCAGCGGTGATCCACAGTGATTGGTGTTGGGTCTACTTCCGTTTTTCATTGATATAAATTATTCAGAGTGGACTACAGAAAGCATGGTTTAAAAATGTGTGAATGATACACATTGGTGGTATAGTGGACTAAAAATAAGTCTATCTAAGATTTGAATGAGGTCTTGATCAATTTGGTCAATGGGTTAAAGAATTGTAAATGGAACTTAATTTAAAAATAAGCATTGATGAGACTTAACCAATTAAAGGCAAATCCTTCCGCTATGAAGTAGAAGAGAAAGGCCTAGTGATTCAGTTACATAATTTTTAAAATATTGCATCACATTTAGATACTACTGTGCGGAACGTATTCAGCAGGTTTCTCTTGATTGTTGAGATCTGAGAATATAGGAATTGATGTGATATGCAGCAAACGTAGAAGATGCTGGCGAGGCCTCTTCTGGTCGACCTGGTAGGAAGGGGCACGACAATGTCATTAGGAATGAAGGGTTTGCCTTCGTAAGAGACACAGAATAGGCTTACACGTTTTCTTTAACGAGCGTAGGAGGTTGTGATCTGACGTTATACAGGTGTATAGAGTAATCAGGGGGAGAGATAAGGTGAATTTTAGTTGTCTTTTTCCTCCGGTGGGACAATTCAAGATTTTAAAAGCATTTTTTTTATGTAAGTGCAGAACGATTTGAAAAGAGACATGAAATCCAAGTCTATTTGCACAGAAAGAGGTTCACCAGATGTAGTGGTGTATGAGGTTACCGCGATAAGTTTAAACGATATTTATGGATCTATGCAAATAGCAAGTATTTGAAGAGATATGAGTCAGGCGCAGGCCAGTCGGACTCATGTAGTTTTGGATTATGCTTGGCATAGACTGGTGGAGTGAAGGATCTGTATTAGTGCTATATGATTCTATTCCACTATAACTATTAATCAATTCTGTAATTTGTGTCTAAATCAATCGTGACCGCATATACCTTTAGATATCCCTTCTCGACTCCCACTCCTTGCAATCAAAACTAACATTTCTACAGCACAGGAATGAATGCATGAGCGAAAACAACTTGTGACACATTTCGTCCCCCAACCGGGTGCTGACAGAATTTATACCTTCTCTGCCCTGTGCCGTTGGACCATTCGACCAATTAGTTCATATCGTTCTCCTCAGTTAAAACACCAAAGAGCACCACTACAAATCTCTCTGTATTTCACATGCAGGAGGTGAAAAGATGATAATGTACAAATTGTGAGATGCAGTTCAAGCTGCAAGCCACGGCACATGCTTCTGAAGGAATGAGACATGCAATTCAGCTTTGTTTACTTTAGCCATTTGATCTTAGCCCAGGAATAACATTTATGGTTTAATTGTAAAAAGCAATAAAGAGACTGGAATTAGGATTCCACATGCTTTTGATTCACCAGAATGATAAATGGACCATTAGGATGCAGTGGCAAGAGGTCGAAATGATACAACCCCAGTGTTAAATTCCTGGAATCTAGAATTGAACTGAATTAGCCTTAATTTTCACGTGCATTTGAATGAGTGAAGTGAACAGTTTGTAATGTTGCCACTTTTGCGCCATCTAACACACAGAGTTTGAAGGTATGGAATACTTACGTCTGTGTTGCAGACTTGAAAGAATCATAACATTGTTTTTTTTAAAAGAGCATATCAATAAACAATAGAGTAGTTCTTTTTTTTCAGAAAAATACTTGAATTTTAGACTTTTCAACTAGATTGTGACAACAAAAAACTTTCACTCTGCCAAGGACAGATCACTGGACCAAGCTAGGCTTCGAACTTTTGAGGCCTCATGAAAAGATTTGACGTGATTATAAATTTCGATAGGATAATAGGTAGGTTTCATAGGGAGCAAAACGTCATGCGACTTCTGGACATTCAGGTTGGATCATCGTCTAAACCTTTAGCAATGGTTAGAAACCCTTTTGAAATTCCCGTGCTATTTTCACCATGCGTTTCATTATTGATCAGAAAACCCCAAAATCATCCCAGGACAACTACACCACAGTGTTCGTTCTCCAAGTAAATCTCACTGCACTCTCGCCAACAAACATATCTTATGCAGGTATCACACATGCTTCAATAGAGAATAAAGATCCACGATTTTTTTTTAGAAAGCAAGTGAATTTCTCTTTTCAATGTCATCATAAAATATTCCACCAGCCAGTACCAAATTGGATTACATGCCCTCTACTACTTTATAACCTCCCTTTACACTGTCCTATCAAACACTTCGAGGACAGTTGCATCATGAGGTTACATGTAGAGTAAAGCTTGTTCCGGGTGCCAATGACTGAGCAGCACAAAATGGCTAATGGCTGCCCATGCCTAATGTAGCAGAAAATGCCGAACAGTAGTTCCCATGCTTGGGAAAATATTTGATTAATGTAGTCTTCACAAGAACAGTAATAGTATGGTTGTAGATCCACGGTGACTTTACTGACATGGAATATGCAGCTGCAGTTGTGTCTGCATAAGACATAAATACCCACACGACATTTAATGAGTGAATCTGTCCACAATACGAATAGTATTCTCCAGTATCCTTCAAATAGTCGTAGATGTCAGTTTCTGAAGGAATTGTTGATTCATCTGTATACAAAACAAAAATTAAGGGAAATGATTCATATAAACTTATGCGAGCAAACCAGCCTCAGACACGAAAAGCAGCTCCCACATCATTACGTGGAGACGTGAGTCGTAGGTACAGAACCTGGCAGACATTGGAGTATGGTTTGAATGAACACTATGTAAGACAGCCAAGAATAGAGATAGAGTTGTCTCAGAAATCCAGCAAGAAAGAAAATGTTCATAGCTTTGTTGGGAAAAGAATTTTAACATTAGTTGTGATCACATAACTCTGTTAGAACAGATATTATAACAGATAGTAAAAATGAGTTTATATTGTATTTACTGCAACAAGGTGAATAAACAATTTAAATTGACCCGAGATGATAGGCAAGTATCCAGTTATTTGACAGTTAATCTGGTGCAGCTGGGAAATGTCTAGGCAGGAATATACATGAATCCAGTGTCGATTTCGAAAACCTGTAAGAAGTAAGATAAGAGAGAGGGGAAAACATCATGAGACATTGGAGACTGAGGATTGACGAAATGCCTGCCCATCTCCGGCATTCAGTGACATTAGTCGACTGACTGGAGATGCATATAATTAATTAATAATATGACTGCTTTGTAAATGTTAAAGATGGAATGAAACCACAGTAGAACAATGTGCATTTGTCTTTGTTTGCAGAAGAAGCTGTTTGTATTTTCCGAGGGCTCCTTCCCACCAACTTCAATAAATGCTTTGATTTTAGAAATGAATTTCTGGGTGTCGAGTGAATCATTTGGTTATTCCACACCACTTCTATGCACTGGCTCCATCAATTACTCCTCGGGCACTGAGTTAAATGTAAAGTAAATCTCCGTCCGCAGTATCCTCTTTTGTTCTCACAAGACAGGTGCACTGCTATTTTAAAATTGATTTTTCTGTCTCTGCAGGGTTCGCATTAAGCAACCTTTCATCCCACCGAGGTAGATGTCTGCAATACACAATCCAGAGTCATAAATCTTCGGATTTGATCAGATTTTAGCTCCCACTGTTATGTCACAACCGGTGGCGGAATACTTACTTGCAAGGATGCGAAAAAGGTCCGGGTGATGTATGTTTAAGTTGAAAACTAGGCGGATTCATGGGGAACTGAAGCATTTGTTTCCACTGAGAGAGTGTTGCGGCTTTGGAATGCATTGCCTTGAAGGATAGTTGAGGCGGGAAGACTTAGAATCTTTAAACGATTCTTGGATAAGTATTTGAAGTGTCACAGCACTGGTCCAATATGGCAAGGTTGGACATGTGTAGGTCGAAGCGAGTGTTACGGCGCTAAATACTTGACATTCCGAAAGGTGTAATTGGATTGATATGATTCCAGGAAGTGGTTGAATAACAAAGAAGGGACTTATTCATGGAATCAGAACAAATCGTAAATGAGTACTTTGCATCATTATTTACTGTGGAAAAGGATATGGAAGATAAAGACTGTAGGGAAATAGATAGTGACATCTTGCAAAATGTCCACATTTCAGAGGAGGAAGTGCTGGATGTCTTGAAATAGGTAAAGGTGGGTAAATCCCCAGGACCTGATCGGAAGTACCCGAGAACTCTGTGGGAAGCTGGACAAGTGATTGCTGGGCCTCTTGCTGAGATATTTGTATCACCAATCGTCACAGGTGAGGTGCAAGAAGACTGGAGTTTGGCTAACGTGGTACCACTGTTTAAAGAAGGGTTGTAACGACAAGCCAGGGAACTATAGACCAGTGAGCCTGACGTCAGTGGAGGGCAAGTTGTTGGAGGGAATCCTGAGGGAAAGGATGTACATATATTTGGAAAGGCAAGGACTGATTAGGGATTTTCAACATGGCTTTGTGCGTGGGAAATCATGTCTTATAAACTTGGTGGGGCTTTTTGAGGAAGTAACAAAAAGTATTGATGAGGGCAGAGCAGTAGATGTGATCTATATGGACTTCAGTAAGGCGTTCGGCAAGGTTTCCCATGGGAAACTGATTAGCAAGGTTAGATCTCATGGAATACAGGGAGAACTAGCCATTTGGATACAGAACTGGCTCAAAGGTAGAAGACAGAGGGTGGTGGTGGAGGGTTATTTTTCAGACTGGAGGCCTGTGATCAGGGGAGTGCCACAAGGATCTGTGCTGGGTCCTCTACTTTTTGTCATTTACATAAATGACTTAGATGCGAGCAAAGGAGGTACAACTAGTAAGTTTGCAGTTGATAACAAACTTGGAGGTGTAATGGACAGCGAAGAGGGTTACCTCAGATTACAGCAGGATCTTGACCAGATGGGCCAATGGGCTGAGAAATAGCAAATGGAGTTGAATTCAGATAAATACCAGGTGCTGCATTTTGGGAAATCAATTCTTCGCAGGACCTATAATGGGAAGGTACTAGGGAGTGTTTTTGAACAAAGAGACCTTGGAGTGCAGGTTCATAGCTCCTTGAAAGTGCAATCGCAGTTAGGAGAGTGAAGAAGGCGTTTGGTATGCTTTCCTTTATTGGTCAGAATATTAAGTACAGGAGATGGGAGGTCATGCTACGGCTGCACAGGACATTGGTTAGGCCACTGTTGGAAAATTGCATGAAGTTCGGATCTCCTTACTAGCGGAAAGATGTTGTGAAACGTGAAAAGATTCAGAAAAGCTTTACAAGGATGCTGCCATGTTTGGAGGCTGAACAGGCTGGGGCTGATTTCGCTGGAGCGTCGGAGGCTGAGGGGTGACTTTATTGAGGCTTACAAGATTATAAGGGCATGGGTAGGGTAAATAGGCAAAGTCTTTTCCCTGGTGTCGGGGAGTCCAGAACTAAAGGGCATAGGTTTAGGGTGTGAGGGGAAAGATATAAAAGAGACCTAAGGGGCAACATTTTCACACTGAGGGTAGTACGTGTATGTAATGAGCTGCCAAGTGGTGGAAGAAGTAGTGGAGGCTGGTACAATTGCAACATTTAAGAGGCATTTGGATGGGTATATGAAAAGGAAGTGTTTGAAGGGATATGGGCTGGGTGCTGGCAGGTCGGACAAGATGGGGTTCGGAAATCTGGTCGGCATGGACGGGTTAGACTGAGTGGCCTGTTTCCATGCTGTACATCTCTATGACTCCATGATTCTATAAATGTCAAGAGGTTGGTGGCAATTAGTGTTTTCAAACTTTCATTACATGAATACTAGTCAAGCAGTCATTCTCCATAACATATGATCCTTCACGGTTGAGGGGGACGACTTACGAGAAGTATGTAGTGGGGCTCAGATCTTGTCCCTGTTGCACAGAAGGAAGTAGGGAAAGAAAGAGAGTGTTAGTCATTTGGGTACTCGATATTTAGAGGCTCAGATAGAAGGTTTGTTGGGAACGAACGAGACTCGCGGGTGGTGTGTCGCCTCCCAGGTGCCAAGTTCCGTGATGTCTCGGATCGTATCTTTGGGGTCCTGAACGGAGAAGGTGACCAGCCTCAAGTCGTTGTCCATGTAGGTACCAAAGACATAGGTAGAAAGAGGGATAGCGATGTAAGGCAGGATTTCAGGGAACTTGCATGGAAGCTGAGAGCTAGAACAAAGAGAGTTGTTATCTCTGGTCTGTTATCCGTGCCACGTGATAGTGAGGCAAGGAATAGGGAGAGATATCAGCTGAACACGTTGCTGCAAGGATGTTGCAGGAGGGAGGGTTTCAGGTTCTTTCATAATTGGTGCTCATTCTGGGGAAGGTGGGACCTGTACAAACAGGGCTGACTTCACTTGTACAAGAGGGGCACATATATTCTGCGTGGGAAATTTGTTGGTGCTATTCAAGTGGGTTAAAACTAGCTCAGCAGGAGGATGGGAACCAGAGGAGTAGTTGCAGTGCACAGGAGGATGAGAGTAGGAAGAACAGGGACAGGATTTCCGGGTCACAGGAATGTGCTGGCAGACAACGAAGTAGTTTGAAGTGTGTCTACTTCAACGCCAGAAGTACCCGAATTAAGGGAGGTGAGCTTGCAACATGGATAGGTACCTGGGACGTCGATGTTGTTGCCATTTCGGAGACATGGATGGAGCAGGGTGAGGAATGGATGTTGTAGATGCCAGGGTTTAGATATTTTGTTAAGAACAGGCAGGGTGTTTCAATGTGCACAGGAGGGCCTCCTGACAAGGTATGTTGAACAGCAGGCAAGAGGGGAGGCCACGCTGGATCTGGCGCTTGGTAATGAAACAGGCCAGGTGTTTGATTTAGTTGCAGGTGAGCACTTTAGAGAGAGTGAGCATAATTCAGTTACGTTTCGATTAGCGATGGAAAGGGATAGGTACGAGCCACAGGTCAAGACTTATCGATGTGGCAAGGGCAATTATAATGCGATTACACAAGAATTAGGATGCATCGAATGGGGTAGCAAAATGCAGGGGATGCAGACTACTGCAAAAAATACGGAGGTATGGCATTGAGGGCGAGTTGGAGGTTTGGATTAGGAGTTGGCTGGCTGGAAGAAGACAGAGGGTAGTAGTTGATGGCAAAGGTTCATCTTGTAGTGCCGTCACCATCGGTGTTCCGCAAGGATCTGTTTTGGGACCATTGCTGTTTGTCATTTTTATAAATGACCTGGAGGAGGGGTTAGAAGGTTGGGTGAGCAAGTTTGCGGATGATACGAAAGTCGGAGGAGTTGTAGTCAGTGAGGAAGGATATGGCGGGTTACAGCGGGATATAGATAAGCTGCAGAACTGGACAGAAAGGTGGCAAATGGAGTTCAATGTAGCTAAGTGTGAGGTGATTCACTTTGGTAAGAGTAATAAAAAGATGGGGTACTGGGCTAATGGTCGGATACTTGGTAGTGTGGATGAGCAGAGGGATCTTGGTGTCCATGTACACAGATCTTTGAAAGTTGCCACCCAGGTAAATAGTGCGGTGAAGAAGGCATATGGTGTACTGGCTTTTATTGGTAGAGGAATTGAGTTCCGGAGTACTGAGGTCATGTTGCAGTTGTATAAGACTGGTGCGGCCGCATCTGGAGTATTGTGTGCAGTTTTGGTCGCCATATTATAGGAAGGATGTGGAGGCACTGGAACGGGTGCAGAGGAGGTTTACCAGGATGTTGCCTGGTATGGTAGAAAGATCGTATGAGGAAAGGCTGAGGCACTTGGGGTTGTTTTCATTGGAGAAAAGAAAGTTTAGGGGTGACTTGATAGAGGTGTATAAGATGATTAGGGATTTAGATAGGGTCGACAGTGAGAATCTTTTTCCACGTATGGAGTCAGCTATTACAAGGGGGCATAGCTTTAAATTACGGGGGGGTAGGTATAGGACAGATGTTAGGGGTAGGTTCTTTACTCAGCGAGTCGTGGGTTCATGGAATGCCCTGCCAGTAGCAGTGGTGGACTCTCCCTCATTATGGGCATTTAAGTGGGCATTGGATAGGCATATGGAGGATAGTGGGCTAGTGTAGGTTAGGTGGGCTTGGATCGGCGCAACATCGAGGGCCGAAGGGCCTGTACTGCGCTGTATTCTTCTATGTTCTATGTTCTATGTTCTAATGGAAATGTGGAGCTGGTTTAAGGAGCAGATATTGCATGTCCTTGATACGTATGTCCCTGTCAGGCAGGGAGGAAGTGATAAGGTAATGGAACCGTTGTTTATGACAGAAATTGCATGTATTGTTACGAAGAAGAAGGAAGCTAATGTGTCCATGAGGCAAGATGGTACAGATGAGGAGATGGAGAGTTACAGATCAGCTGGGAAGAATTTAACGAGGGCGTTAAGAAGAGCAGAGAGGACACGAGCAGTCCTTAGCAAATAGAATAAAGGAGAACCCTAAAGTTTTCTAAAGGTATGTGAGGAATAAAATGATGATTAGGGTAGGAATAGGGCCAATCAAAGACAAAAGTGGAAAGTTGAGTGTGGACCCTGTGGAGATTGGAGAGGTGCTAAAGGAAAATTTGTCATCGGTTTTCACTCAGGAAAAGGATAATATTGTAGAGGAGAAGAATGATGTACGAGATTTCAGACTAGAAAGGATCGAGGTTAGTTACGCACAGGTGTTATCAATGCTAGAAGGCGTGAAAGTAGACAAGCCCGCAGGGCCGGATGGGATTTTTCCGAGGATTCTCTGGGAAGCTAGCGAGGAGGTCACAGAGGCTTTGTCTTGGATATTTGAGTCATTATTGTCTACAGGTTTTGTACCAGAGGACTGGATGATTGCAAATGTTCAAGAATGGCAGTAGAGCTGTCCCAGGTAGGTAGAGACCAGTGAAGATTACGTTTGTTGTAGGAAAGGTTTTGGAAATGATAACATTTATAATCATCTATCAAGCAGCGATTTGATTTCAGATATTCAACATGGTTTCGTTAAGGGCAGGTCATGTCTCACAAATCTCATTGAGGTTTTGAGCAGGTGACCAAGCATGTAGATGAGGCTAGGGCAGTTGACATGGTATACATGGACTTCAGGAAAGCCTTTGATAAGGTTCCACATGGTAGGCTGTTGGAGAAAATGCAGAGGCATGGAATTGAGGGTGGTTTAGCAGTTTAGATTAGAAACTGGCTTTCTGAGAGAAGGCAGCGAGTGGTGGTTGATGGCACATTTTCAGCCTGGAGTCAGGTTACTAGTGGTGTGCCACAAGGATCTGTTTTGGGATCACTGCTGTTTGTCATTTTCATAAATGACTTAGATGCAGGCATAGGTGGATGGCTTAGTAACTTTTCAGACCCTAAAGTCGGTGGAGTAGTGGACAGTTTGGAAGAATGTTACAGGTTGCAGGAAGACTTGCATAAACTGAAGAATTGGGCTGAGAGGTGGCAAGTGGAATTCCATGCAGCTAAATGTGAGTTGATGCACTTTGGGAATCATAAGAGGAAGGCAGAGTACTGGGTCAATGGAAAGATTCTCGGTAGTGTGGATGTGCCGAGGGATCTCGGATTCCATGTACATACATCCCTAAAAGTTGCCACCCAGATGGAAAGTGCTGTTAAGGAGGCATACGGTGTGTTACGTTTCATTGGTAGAGGGATTGAGTTCTGGAGTCACAATATCATGCTGCAAATATACAAAACGCAAGTGTGGCCGTACTTGGAATATTGTGCACAGTTCTGGTCCCCATATTTCGGGAAGGATGTGGAAGCATTGCAAAATGTGCAGAGAAGATTTACAAGGCTGTTGCCTGGTCTGGAGGGATGGTCTTGTGAGGAAAAGTTGTGAGACTTGAACCTGTTCTCATTGACAAGAAGAAGGCTAAGAGGGGATTTGGTAGAGACACACAAAATGGTTAGAGGATTAGATAGGGTAGACAGTGAAATTCTTTTACCTAGGATGATGACATCAGCGTGTACGAGGGGGCATAACTACAAATTGAGGGATGACAGATTTAAGGCAGATATTAGAGGCAGGTTCTTTACGCAGAAAGTGGTGTGGGCGTGGAATGCCCTACCTGCTAATGTAGTTATCTCAGCCACATTAGAGAGATTTAAACAATCCTTAGATAAGCACGTAGATGATTTTGGGATAGTGTAGGGGGGTGGGCTGAGAATAGTTCACGGGTGCAGCAACATTGAGGGCCAAAGGACCTTTTCTGTGCTGTGTTGTTCTCTGTTCTATGTTGTATGTTCAATTAAACAAAACACAACAGAGTTTTCCATGCTTTTCCTGAGATTAATCAATACAAATACTTTTCATCCAGTTTCAAATGAAAATAAAATATCACTTTCAAAGTGAATGTGTGACTCGCGAAGTGAAATATTCCTTTTATGGTTTTTGCAATTTTGCAATTGATAACGTAACGATGCTCGGTTTTATGAAGTGAAGAGGTTTTCTGTTTCAAGTAGACCAGCAAGGCAGCGGAGTAGTTGTTTGAGAGCTGAATTTATTGTGGTTTATCTAATTATGCGGGGCATGAAAAAGATATATGAGAACTGACTTTGCCTTTTGGTGGGGTGGGTTCCAAACTATATGATGTATCTTTTTTAAGGTGAGAGGAGAAAGATTTCAAGCGAACATGACGGGCAATTGTTTTCACAGAGAGTGGTTCGTGTGTAGAATATACTGTCAAGGAACGGGCGTGGATGCAGATAAACTAAGAAAGATTAAAAGGCATTTCGTTCATTTCCTGTAAAGGCAGGTGAAACTAGATTAATTTGGGAACATGATCGTCATGATTCCATGCTGTGTGACTCTATGACTGCAGAGAAAGGGGTTGCGTGGGCAGGGTGATGAGGTGGAAACAGGTGAACTTAAGAAGGGGCTACGAAATGGTTGTTCGATGGGATGACTGAATATAGTCGGTGGCGAGCATGAATCATCGATGAGGGAACTGGAAGGGAACAGGCAGAGGCTGGGAACGTAATCACGTGGTGGCACTTTCATCCTGTCAGCACACTACACACATCCCCAACATGCAAAAATCCGAACAGTCCTTCCAGGTGAGACAGCGGTTTACCTGCGTCTCCTCCAAACCAGTTTACTGTATCTGGTGCTCCCAATGTACTCTTTTCTACATCGGGAAGACCAAATGTCAACAAGGGAATCTATTAGCTGAGAATCTCAGCCAGCCTGACAAGCGCTGACATTACTTCCCAGTCGCTGTACATTTTAATTCCGCTTCCCACTCTATTTCCGACATGACCATCTTTGCCCTCCTCCTTGGCCACAAAGAATCAAACCAAACATTCGAGGAACGGCACCTCATCTTTTACCTGGGGAAAACAAAGCCCGCAGGGCTCAACATTGAGTTCTCCAATTTAAAATAACCTCCCTTCCCATCACCCGACTCCCTTCCCAGACTGTCCCCCTTCTCTTCCAATCTTCTCATCGACCCTTCATTTCGGCACCAACGGGATTAATTCCTCCCATCGATCAGCCAGGTCCTACCGTCTACCCGTATTTACATCTGCCCACCTCACCACCCTGCCTCTCACTCCTTTCATCTGTAGTTCCCCTAGACCACCCCTCCCCCCCCCCAGTTTTGAAGAAGCATTGAGGCCCATATGTTGAATTTGCCCCTTCCTGATGCTGCCTGGCTTGCTCTGAACTTCCAGCTTTCTGCTTTTCTGCCATGGTTTCCAGTATTTGTCGGGTTTTTTTTTTCTGGGACTGAATGACTGGCTGTATTTAATGAATTCGTTTTTCTCTAGCAATTCTGATGACAAAACAGAACCACTAGTAATTAATAGCGATTAGCCTGCCTCTCCTGAAGCAAGCTGAGGAAGCCTTCTGATGAACAGATTGAGAGATTTCATTCGGTGAAGCCCAATGTGCATTCACTTCCATTTCGACTGAAGGATCATTTGAGTGATTTAACCGCCTTCAGTCAATAAACTGATATTAACAACAGTTGTTCATGGGTTACGGTTGACAATGCCAAAGCTGACATTTATTGTTCATCCTGCATTTCTCTGAGGACAGTTAGCATGCAACCACATGGCTGTGGATTTGAAGTTTAAATAAAACAAGGCTATGGTGACACTTTTACATCCACAGAGGATATTAGGGAACTGTTACTTCCTTTTCAGAAACCCACAGTGTTTGAATGTTTCACGCTGAGCTATTCTAATGTATTAGTTAATTTATTCCAAATTTTGACATCTGCTATCGAGAAAGTAAATGCAAGAGAACATTAGCTTGGATTTTGGATTACTTGGCAAGATTTAAGAGCACAACCACCTCCCCTCCCCCATCTTCACCAGGCATTTGGAGAAAGTTTAACAGATTTCCAAACCAGAACAAAACTCAGTTAGGTCTCAACAATTTGATGTTTTCAATCAATAATCCTGACTTATCCAAAATGGTGCCAGAACATGGTGACACTTTGGGAGTGGTCTACAGCATTCTTACAGATGTCACATATATTTGCAGGTCTGAAAGCCGTCTGATCGACAAGAAGCGAATACCAATGGTGAAAGCATAAGACTGACATCCCCGTGCAAATATGAAATACAAATTGGAAGAACTGCACAGGCTGTAAAGTGCTGAGGACGGGTGACCGGTCCCACAATATTAACGTTTATTTCTCATTCACAGATGCTGCACAACCTTTCTAGCACCTTATGCTTTTGTCTCCTTCTATAAACCTGGAACCACAACCCGATCAGCTTGGGAATGAGAGCTCACCCGATGGTGACAAGACATCAACGCGGCCCAACCAGATCGAATCCTCATAACACTGTTGCCCACGAAGCCACCAGATGCACTCGCTTCCTTTCTGAAGCTTCACCTTTCCCTCACTGACGCCTGACACAAAAGAGCTTCAGAGCCCAGCGCCCATCGGAGCACTTATGTACTTCTCAGACAAGCTGACTTCACTCACCACCATGCGGGTTCAACTGGGAGCACCCACTCACACAGGGAAGTTACGAGCCACGCTGGACGTCAGTTGACTTTGAAACTTCTAGATTTCCAAACCTGTCCTGTCCCGAGGCGATAACTGAGAAAGGTCCAAACTAAGGACATAAAGATGGATGACCTTAAGGATAGACTTACTTTCAAAAGGGAATTGCGAGACTTTTGGATGCTCTGTTGTGCAGAGACATGGCAGACCAAGGATACACCTGACTGTCAGTTCAACAAAAAGACTGCTTAGTGTCCTCAGGCAAGTAAAGGGGCTGTGGTTTCTACCTTTTAATCAACGCCACTTTGTGCTCAGCCATGTCGATGCTGGTGAGGTACTGCGACCTGAACCTAAGTACCTTCCAGTAGAGTACTATACCTACTACCTACCATGCGTGCTTACCTCTGGTATCCCAAAAGCGGTCTATACTCCACCCTATGTGTAAGGGAAGAATGTGCTTGATGAAGTATACAACATTAAAAACAGTCTTGAGATGGAATAACCGGACGTCTCGTTGATCACAGTTAATGACTTCAAACAGGTCAATCTCAAGAATGTGTTACTAGAGTAGTAAATAGAAATGTCTTGTCTGAACAGAGGTCCAAACATCTTTGACCATCAAAGATGGCTACAACCATTAAAGATGTCTAACTCTCCATTCTAAATGCGCATTTATAAACATCAGACCACATCACTGTCCTTCTAATCCCGGCTTCCAAGCAGAAATTGTGGCGTGAAAAATCAGTACAGTGTTGATCTGAGGAAGCAAAAGTGATTCAATGGAACTGCTGAGAATCAGGGACAGGTCCATGATCAAGAAACCCGCAGAAAACCTAAACGTGTATGCCACTATTGTGACAGACTTTATCAGCAGACTTGTAGATGACTGCATGCCAGTGAAGTTGATCTGGACATCCCTCAACTAGAAACCATGATTGAACTGAAGAATGCGGTCCATAGTGAAGCCAACAGCTGAGTTGGTTATGTTGGTTGACCCTGACATATAGCGGGAACGCAGGCACGACATCAGCAAGGTCATCATGAACGCCATGCGGCAATCCCAAACTGTGCATGAGGTCAGAAAGCGATTTTTAAAAAGTATCACGGGCAACAGGGTATTCCTGCACGATGAGCTCTGTGCATTCTATGCTCGCTTTGAACAGAAGGGCAGTGAAATGACGCCACGTGCCCCAGCAGCTTCGGACTCAGTTGTACATTAAGACATTACCACAGACGTTCGATCTGCCTTCTTCATACGAAACCCATGGAAAGCGACAGGGTCCAGAAGAGGTTTCCGGCCATGTACTCACATGCTACACAAAGTCTGAGAATTTACAGAATCATTAACCTCTTTTTAATACGGCCTGATGATTCCAGATACTTCTCGGGGACAACAATAATACAAGTGCCAAGCAAAAGTCATAAAGTGCACCTCACCGACAACCACACAGTAGCTCTGACATCTATAATTATGAAATGATTCGAAAGGTTGGCCTTCCGGATTACCTTGATCCCTTGTAATTCGCCCACCGATCCAACATATCCATTGCAGATACAGTCTTGCTCGCCCCACGCTCACATCCGGAAGTCTGGACAAGAATGATACTGATGAAGCAGGGGAATCGACATTTCGGTCAAAAGCACTTCTTCAGGAAGGTCGTATATCCAAAATGTCGATTTCCGAACTCCTCGGATGCTGCCTAACCTGCTATGCTTTTTCCAGCACCACACTTTCGGCTCTGCCCACCAGCATCTGCAGTCCTCAGTTCTCCCAACAAAGATATTGATATCAGCTTCTACTTATTGACTGGAGTTCCACCTTCAATACCACAATTCCAAACAAGCTCAACTCGAAACACCGGGATCTAGATCTCTACTCCTGCCTCTCCAGATGGATTCTCGACTTCCGCACTAACAGGCCACAGCCAGTGAGTATGAACGATAATGCTTTCTCTGTGATAATCCTCAACACTTGTGCCCCGCAAGGCATACACATGACTGTGCAGGCAAACTCTGCATGAATTCCAGTGCCAAATTAGTAGCTGTGTGAACCCGCTGTGCAGACCAGATCTCAAACAACGACGAGACGGACGAGAGGAAGGAGATAGCCTGCTTAGCAGGACAGTGTCAAGACTGTATCATGCCTTTTATCAGTACATTGTTTCATCAAACAAACTGTTGCCTGATTGACTGTGTGAACGAGAAGTAAAAAGCACAGTTTGGAAATATCAAAACTGAAAGAGTAAGGAGGAACCTAGTGAACACATGTCACTATCTATTTGAGTCTGAGAATACAGTGCTGGCTCAGACCACAGTGAGATCTATGCAAACACTTGGGTTAGCTAGTTACAACTCTCCCCGATTGAATTTCTGATCGCGTTCCAGGCCATTGATCTCTGTGCGACAGTAAAACCCCTTGATTTAAAAAGTTGCATCATTGGTTGTGAAGGTCTACAATGACCAGGATGTGTTTGAACAAATGCCAGACATTGAAGTAATTCCTGATGTCTAACAGGTGGATGAGCTTATGAACGGACGTGCATTATATTGTTGCTCCATCATAAAAGGAATGGACTGCTCGGTTATATAACGGAGCAGATTCAAAACGAACCGTATCAAATGGAATGCTGAGTGAGGACTCAGTTCGAAATTTTGTCAGGACTTTAAAGATTAGTGGGGATTTTAATATCTGTGTTCAATCAGCAAGTAGAGATCACGGGGAGTGGCTGATCTGTGCGATTTTGTTGTAATTCAGCTATTAAGGCTCGATGCAGGAAAATAAATACAACTAACTTTTTTCAATAACTGGTACTTACGCCTGTTTATAAAGTGGTCCACAAAGTGTAACAGGACACAATGTGTAAAAGAAACATAATGCAGGGAGTGTACACGTCACTGGTGTACGTTACTTATGTCATAAGTCTCCTGAAGTAATGAAAAACCTTTGCCTTTAAAAAAAACCTAACGGTAGAAAGCACCTTGAGTGAATACATGGAGATGGTGCTAATACAGTAAACATCAGTCATTTCGGGGTAAAGTGTTTGCTGGTATTGCACGAGTGCTTGTTCATAAGGTGCCAGATAAAAACAAACTATTCTGTACCTGTACAGTGTAAACGCTAACAAAAAAGGGTAAAGCGTTTTTCTCAACTGCCATTTTGCTTAAAATGAGAAAAACAAGTTGAATTTACATTCGTAATCCTTGCTCACTTAATTTATTTGGGTGTGTCTTGTCAAGGGATGAATTTTGGCTTGGTAAAAGGGCAAATTGTTTCATCACAATCTTCAGGGTTCAGAGTCTAGAATACTAAACCCTAAAAGTTAAACTATTGGGACACATTAACCCTTGAGAACGGGCACACAGCAGAGAGTGGCAAGGCTTCACTCACCGTGGGCAGAACCTGGGCAGAGTGCAGCGATTGTCACCAGGTATTTCTTACAATTCATTTAACATTTGAGATACTTCTCGAAAGGGATGTTTGTGAATTTTTTTGACCAGTGATCATCTGAATTTACTGGAACATAAAGCCTGTTGGAACCACCTGCGAGTGTAGCTTTAACAAACAGCGAAAACCAACCGCCATCAATTATGATTCTCGAGGGAATAAGAGAAGACTGGGGCTTTTTAGAGGCAGCAGTTTATTTACTCTGCGTCACTGAACATAGTTGAACAGAGGAAAATTCATTGTCAACGATGGAGAAACCTAGTCCATTCATTTTGCAAACTTAATTTTCTGTATCGATATGTATTCTTCTGTCTGCAAAAGCAAAAATAGCATTATCAGAAGGGTTGTTTAATTCGGCTTGCTTCTCATTCCATTTGTTTAGATTGGGTTACAATGAACTGGGAGATTCAGGAGTGAACGTATTCTTTGTGACTCTAAGAAATCCAGACTGTAGGAAACAAAAATTGCCATAACTACCTGATTGAATGTGTATTTTTAATAACTGAATGTTTGTCACTTCGTATTATTACTGATATTAAGCGCAGAGTTATCAGCATTCACTGGGATTTGTTCTTATTATGCTTTTATTATCTGATTCCCTTTCGTATTTGTATCTGATCCTCAGACTCTACAACAATGGTATCATGATGTTTGTGGTGAGGAGCTTGCCTCGACTCTCGGGAGAAACCAGTCACTGAAGGATCTGAATCAAGGTAACAATAAACTGGGAGATACAGAAGTGAACCTACCGTTTACGGTTCTGAATAACTCGAATTGCAAAATACAGGCACTTGAGTAAATGCCAGGTTACCTGAAAATGTTAAAATAACTGTTGTTCTACCTAACAGGACATTTGTGTTATGAAGTTGAAGCCATGTACTGAACGTTTTACACAAAGTAAAAGCTGGCAAAACGTGCATGTCGCAAAATGTGATGGAATATTTAACGATGTAACATTTTGGCTGTTCCTTAGGTATTGACTTGGTTTCACAGTAGGGCGAATTCAGCCTATCAGTTGAGATTAAGCTCCAAAATAATAAACCGAACCGATTTTCACTTTTACTGTTTTGACAACATCGAACCATTGAGACAATCCGATGTTTAGGTTATAAAAAGCAGGAATTTTGGGCAGTTAGCCAAAGAAGAGCACCACCTGCCTTTGTCATGCAGACTGCCTGCAACCCTTCTCTCGAAAAGGTAACTTTTTCCTTGCAAAAACAGTGTGCAGAAGAAGACCAAAGACGAGCCAGGGACATCTGCAAATAGAGGAAGTTCGACACTCGAAGGCGACACCCGTGATACGGTTTTGAAAACTGATTTGCTGCAAATTTATTCGGGCTTTATTGGGTAATATATTGCTATGTGATGGGAGGTAGATAACCAATCTTTGAGAGAAAGGAGTTTTACATCTGTAGAAAGTTTTTTTCATGGAGTTAAAGAATAAAGTTGCTCGTTTTGTTTTAAAATATTGGAATTTGGGTTGTTGTCTGTCTCTTCTGCTTTAACAGATTACGGGGTAAGTTAAGCTGTTCTATGCTTTTCATTCAAAAAAAAGAGTTAACCACATGTGAAAACACTTTGGGGGTTCGTGTCCTTGATTTGGGCAGGTTGGGACAGATCCAGTCTGCGATTTGGACAGATTTGAAAAGATCCTGGCAAATCCTGATGGGAAAGATCCTGGTGGGAAAGATCCTGGCAAATGTAAACGCTTGCAGATTAGTGTCCTAGATCTTTAAATAAAACTTAGACGAGACAATTGGTTTTCCTTTTCTCTGTTATTTGTCGTTAGTTGAATGAAGAAGTGAGAGAAACGGTTCCTAAACTTACTGAAGAGGTTGTGGGGTTTGAAAATGTTTCCAGAATTTGCCGAGAAAGTTCACAAAGAAAAGACCATCGTTTTAGAATTCATAAAGAGGTTATTTTGGGGTTTAAGCAAGGAGAAAAAGTAAAGCTAAAATTGTCAGGGAATTACCAATACACTTATGTATGTCTGGGAAACAGAAAAGAACAGCACAGTTCTAAAAAACTTAAATTACAATAGAGGAAAATGGAGTGAGAAGGTAAACAAAGAGAGAGAGGGAAAAGAAAGACTGCAAAGGTTCTCAGCTGAGTAAAGAGAGAGAAGAAAGGGAGAGAAAAGGGAGTGAGAAGAAAAAATGAAGAGAATGTTCGAACTTCAGAAGTTGCAACTTAATCAGGAAAGTCAAATTAACAGCATACGACGACATGGATACAACATAAGAGACGAGGTGGTGAATGCAGAGTTATGTTAAAATGTTAGACAATGCACAATAGACAATAGACAGTAGGTGCAGGAGTAGGCCATTCTGCCCTTCGAGCCTGCACCACCATTCAATATGATTATCTCTGATCATCCTTAATCAGTATCCTGTTCCTGCTTTATCTCCATAACCCTTGATTCCACAATCCTTGAGAGCTCTATCCAACTCTTTTTTAAATGAATCCAGAGACTGCGCCTCCACTGCCCTCCCGGGCAGAGCATTCCACACAGCCACCACTCACTTGGGGAAGAAGTTTCTCCTCATCTATGTCCTAAATGGTCTACCTCGTTTTTTCAAGCTGTGTCCTCTGGTTCGGCACTCACCCATCAGCGGAAACGTGTTTCCTGCCTCCAGAGTGTCCAATCCTTTAATAATCTTATACGTCTCAATCAGATCCCCTCTCAGGCTTCTAAACTCAAGGATATACAAGCCCAGTCACTCCAGTCTTTCAGTGTAAGGTAATTCCGCCATTCCAGGAATTGACCTCGTGAACCTACGCTGCACTCCCTCAATAGCCAGAATGTCTTTCCTCAAATTTGGAGACCAGAACTGCACACAGTACTCCAGGTGTGGTCTCACCAGGGCCCTGTACAGCTGCAGAAGAACCTCTTTGCTTCTATACTCAATCCTTCTTGTTATGAAGGCCAGTATGCTATTAGTCTTCTTCACTACCTGCTGTACCTACATGCTTACCTTCATTGACTGGTGTACAAGAACACCCAGATCTCTTTGTACTGTCCCTTTACCTAAATTGATTCCATTTAGGTAGTAATCTGCCTTCCTGTTCTTGCCACCAAAGTGGATAACCATACATTTATCCACATTAAACTGCATCTGCCATGCATCTGACCACTCACCTAACTTGTCCAGGTCACCCTGTAATCTCCTAACATCCTCATCACATTTCATCCTGCCACCCAGCTTAGTATCATCAGCAAATTTGCTAATGTTATTGCTAATACCATCTTCTATATCATTAACATATATTGTAAAAAGATGTGGTCCCAGTACTGATCCCTGCGGTACCCCACTGGTCACTGCCTGCCATTCCAAAATGGAGCCATTTATCACTACTCTAGTGTTACAACATGTTGATTAGAAAAATATCGAAGCCTTCTTTTTTTTTCAAAAATTAGTTAGGCAGACAGGATGGTCAGAGGACTTGTGGGTAATGCTTGATCAGAAGAAACTAATAGGCAGAGCTAATGAGATATTGTCAGTGTTGTCAGAAGACGGGCCAAGAGATTATGCAGACGTCAAACAGGCTATTTTGATTGCTCATGACTTTGTACCGGAAGTGTCTTGACAGCGAATCAGAAGCATAAAGAAGGAATCAGGTCAGACTTATGCTGAGTTTGCAAGAATTAAGCTGAGCAAATTTGACAGATGGATGCGGGCCTTAAACCTATGAGGCCTGATTAGAGATTCTTCTGCTGGAGGATTTTAAAAATACACTTCCAGATCTCATAAGAATTGAAATGGGTCAATAGAATATTCAATAATTGAGACGAGCAGTAGAGTGGCAAAGTCAGACAGAAGTGATTGGTTAATGGGATTACAGCAGAAAGGCGAAACAATAAAAGAACGTTATGCTGATGCATGCTCATAAAAGGAGACAGAGAATATTGTGGAGGTTATTTTATCAAAGACAGATTCTTAAGACTAAAATGGAGAACACTGCAGGTTAGTGCAGAGAAGTAATGGGCAGAAGTGTACCAGAAAGTGTTGCTGGTAACATACAGACAGGAAGTGCTATGGGAAGGACATGAACGACCTGTAGGAAGTGACCTATGTGTACAGAAGACTCAGGCAAAAGTACGAAAACAGTTCTATTGGCTTGGGATGCAAAAGGATGTGGTTAACTTTTGTGATATGTATTATACATGCCAACAGGAAGGTAAGCCACAGTCAGTAATAAAAACCATCACCCTTGTTGCCAATTCCCACATTCGAAGATCTTTTCACATAGGTTATGGTTGATTGTGTAGGGCCCGTCCTGAAAACTAAAAATGGGATCGTACTTGCTAACCATCGTGGAAGTGTTTACCAGATTTCTGGAGGTAATTCCATTATGGAGCATTAAGACAAAAAGGGTGAGAGAAGAGTTAGGAGCTTTCTTCACGAGTTATGAGCTACGTGAAGAGATTCAATCAGACTAAAGTTCTAATTTTACTGCCAGGCTTTTTAACGAAGTCAAGTTATGCAGCACGTTATATCAAGTGCGTATCATCCTGAACCCCAGGGCACTTCAGAATGGTGGCATCAAACCCGGAAGGCCATGTTGAGAGCATCCTGTCCGTGTTACCAGAATGTTTTGGATAAACATATCCCATTCGCACTGTCTGCCATTAGAGATGCCCTACGCTAATGTACTCAGTTTACTTTATTTGAGTAAATATTTGGACATGCAGTGAGAATCCCTTTGTAATTGATTAAAATGAGATTAACAGGACCAAGGTTGGAGATCTCACACTTGAATTTTGTCTCTGAGACGAGGGGGAGATTGAATTGGTCGGTGAGTTAGCGAAACACCACCTGAAGAGGGCAGATCCAAAATCTGAAATTCCGATATTTTCCCGTGGAGATTACGTATTCGCATCGTTACGAGCGACAGGATATTCCTTCAAGGCCAGATTTAGTGGTCCCTATCAAATTGAGAAGCAGTTGATTCGAGTGAACCATTTGGTAAAAATGCCAGATTGTAAAAATTACCTTTATCGGGTATGTCCTGTGAATATTTTGAAACGTTCTGATAACAGGGAGAAGGAAACGGAAAAAAAAGGAGCTAGTTATCGCCCCTCAGAGTGAGGAATCAAATCTAGATGTTGTGGAGGTTGCTGTGACTCCAAATCTATTAAACGCTGAGGCGGTCTTTAAGGAGTGGTATAGGTTAGTAAGCTGCCTGTCTCAGGGGCAAAGAACACTACTGAAAGGTTTCTGACAACACTATGAGGATATATGTAGGAATCAGATGGGGAGGATTATGCTACTGTGGATGAGGGAGACGGAGGGAATACAGTTCCGATAAAACCGCACCCTTACCAGCTTAATCCTTTCCAGGTCCAACAGGTCCAGTAGGAAGTTAAGGCCACGCTCAAAAATGAGATTGTCGAACCGAGTCAGAGCAAGTGGGGTTCGCCGATTGTCTTTGTTCCAAAACCTGAGAGGACTCATCAAATTTCTGTGGAGTATCAGAAAGTCAAAGCTGTAATATTAGCGGACTCATACTCAGCATCGAGATTGCAGGACTATACAGAGAGAATTGAAAAATGCAGTTATATCTTCAAGTTGGACTTACTGCGTGGCTATTGGCAGGTACCTTTATCAGAGAATGCAAAAGAAACCTCTATGCTTATAACCGCCAAATGGAATGTACCAATTCAAAGTGATGCCCTTTGGAATGAAGAACAAACCCGCCACATTCCAAAGACTCATCAACAGAATTGAAGCTTGGTTAAAAAAAAACTGTGCAGTCTATGTAGTGATCGTTAATGAGCACTCGGAAGATCACATGATACAATTAGAAGAACTCTTTGACTTATTGATAGAAGGAAAATGGTGATAAACTTAAAATTGAATTCGCAAATTCAGTCATGGAAGTGTGACCCCAAGGAATGCAAAGACGACGGCCATCGACAAAACTCCACGACCAACCTCGAAGAAAGCCGTGCATCGATTTTTGGGATTGAGCAGATTTTATCGAAAATGCATTCCAAATTTCAACAGTCTCGTGGCAATGTAAACAGATTTGTTGAAGAAGAACGCACACTTTAGTTGGACAGAACAATGCCAGGAGACATTTGACAGTGCAAAAGCAATATTAATCTTCACACCAGTTTTAGCTACATCAAACGTTTTGTGACCTTGAAAGATGCCAGCGAAATAGGCATTAGAGTTGTACTGCTACAGGAAGATGGTGAGGGAATTGAACTGCCAGTTGGTTACTTTTCAACGAAACTCCACTACAAAAAATACTCTAAGATCGAAAAAGAACTTTTCAGTTTGGTACTAGCCTGACAACTTTTTAATGTTTATGTCATGAACAATGTGTTGGAGATGATTGTGCACATGTATCAAAATTTTCTTACATTTCTGGAATACTTTAAAGGCAAGAACATGAGAGTATAGTTGGAGTCTTAAGTTACAGGCGTTTATTTTATAAATCGTCGTACATGTTGCAGTTTGTAAGAATGTATCAACAGATGCATAATCGCGGATGTAACCGATGAAGTATAGATGAGATTGGCGCCTGTTCAATGTTTTATATATATATGTGGGGAGAAGTCAATATGAACTTAGATTAAATCATATGTATGTCATGGTAATGTGGTTATTGCATATAAAAGAAAACGAAGGATTGTTTTCATTATGATGGTTCGTTTTCTTTCTTAAAGGCGGAGGTATTATGAACTTGATGGTGTGTACTGTACCATTAAGAAAGAACTAAACATGGCATCGCCTTAACAAGTAAGGGGTGTGCTGAAAATTTTAAAAATGGAGCAATTGGCTATGAATCAAACACCTAGAGCTGAGATGCTATATTACACAACAAATGTGAATTTGACCAATCAGTTTAAATCCAATTGAATTTGAATTTTATTATTTTGACGACATCAAACTAATGAGATGATAATTTTGGGGCATTAAAATCGCATAATCGCTCTCTGAAAGTTATTGCTTCATATGAAATCTATGCAGCGGAACACTGAAGAAATGGCGACACAGGAAAACCGACAGAGGAAGATAGAAAAGGAAGACACAGCTAAATGGTTTTGAAATTTGATTTTCTTTTTGTACAACTTAATTGAGGAGTTTAATAGGATCGTCATATTGTTGTAGAGTGGGAGATAGATAGATCAATCAGGCAAAGTAGGCTGACAGTGTAATTGTTGTCGAATATTCCCTATCTTTTGCTTGCAGTTAAAGAAGAAATCAGTTTTGTAAATATTGGGATTTGATAGTTCTTCTCCAGATTACAAAGTGAGGTGAGCTTTTCTGTGAGTTTGGTGTAAAATTAGCCGAAGGATTTACCCCGTGTCATGACAGGAAGTTCCTGGACGTTTCTCGTATTCTTCTCGTATCCATTAAGTAAAACACTAACCGATTAGGTCTCTATTCAAACTTTCAACCTACCATACCAAGAATCAATCTGGAACATTCATTGCGCTCGTTCAATAGTTGGAGTCTGTTAGGTTGAATAGACGAAGTTATGCCTCATCAGCCGATATGACAGTGCAATGAATCGTGTAATAGCTGTAAACCCCCCTCACGAATTGCACTTCGTCTTGTATTTCTAGACACCTCAGATAAATCAGTAGAACGTTTTCAATCTTCGAATATGTTATTTGATAAGGACGGCATTTTACTGATGACAATTTCCAATTGTTTTATCTATTTATTAAATGGTCTCATTAATGACAATTATTTACTAATTCTGCTTATTTAGCGATTGTTAACTCATTACTTTTAACCTTTAGTTAAATACAGTTGTTTCCCCAGCAGGTTGCCGCTAAAGCCTTTTCGATTCAAACAAATCACAAAACGAACTTCCATATTTGTAGTGCCGTTGATCTCTTGTGATTGTTTTCAAATTTCATGTCCTTAACACAGTAATGGTTGGACGTCATCTTCTGAGATTCATTTAAAGACAGTCGCATATATTCAATAGAGTGCAAAAAGATGCGATTCACACATATTGTCAGTGCTGATTCGTTAAAATAGCATCATCAACCAGTGTCAAACTTCTTTTTTTTTCCATACCCTTGTACATTATTTCAATCAAAATAATCTTCCAATGACCGATTGAATAACTCGGTTGAACATGCATCCTAGTCACTTTGATACAATAAACACTTGCTGGATGAATAAAAGGGGATCCCCAATTCACATTTGTTTCGTTTCAGGTCACTTAATTGCATAGCATTTCGGAGCAAATGCAGTATATTCAGCCCATGTATCTGCTTAGCCTTTCACTATATACACTGCAGCCAGCAGGAGAGATACGGTATGTGAAAATGATTATCTCAGTGAGTGAGTGAGAGTGTGTGCAAGTGAAGGTACGTTTAAGAAAGTACGGCTGAGATTGTTGGTACCTGAGTGAGAAAAGCGAGAGCGTGTAAGTGAGTGTGTATGTGTCAGCAAGGGTGACAGTAAGTATCTGGTAAAAACGGCAAGAATATTTGAAAGAGTAAGTGTATGAATGTGTGAGAAAATGATTGAATGAAATGGAAGAAGGAACCTTGTGATGAACAGCAATTATCCACTGGTGAAGTCATTGGCCAAGGTAAACCGAGGTCGAGGCCAATATTTTGGGGAAATGGGTTCGAATATTAATTAAAAATTAATAAAAATAAAATCTACAACTTAAAAGCGATTCTAATAGCCAGCATCTAAATACGTGTAAAGAAATTCTAGTTCACTGGTGTCCATGAAGTCGAGAAATCTGTTTTTTTTTTAACCTGATCTAAAACAAGTCAATAGTAACGTGGAGAATTCATAAGTGTCAGCAGGACTTTTAAAGATGGATATTGAATGTCAGTATCAACATAGACACCATTCACTATAAGCCACCCAATGCTAATATGAATCAAGCAATGCTTGAAGCTCTCTTTAAGGCAAAATAAGATATTCTACAAATGAAGACTTTCATCCTGAGATTGTTTACTTGAATAGGGTTGAATTGTTTTGACCCGATCTATGGTTAATGGTATCTCAGCCTTTTTATCCTTGCCATAAATCCCCTCCATTCCTACCCCAGCTGCTATCCCACCTAAAAACAAACACGGACCTCTCCAGAGGTACTTATAACCATTGGAAATCGGGATTTCCATCCTGTCCATAGACTGGGATATATAAGAACGTTTAAAAGTACTGAACAAGATCAGTTCTTCGGCTAACCATATGTGTGCCAACCATAATGTCGTTCGAAAGTAATCCCATTTGGCTGCACATGGTCCATAGCCCCAATCTGTGTTCTGTAAATGTGTCTGTCCAATATCTCGCAGGAAAAGATGGAAGCAACACAGAATAATTCTTTATTTAAATAAATAATGTCTGTTAAAGTAATGAAGGTTCAGATGAAGATTTCAGAATACACAGTCTTTGTTGAGGAGGGAAGTTATTTGTGTTCATGAACAGATGTGAGAAGCTGCGACTCTCACCAGCCAAGTTGGATGAGACACTGTTTCATCAATTTCTCTTCTACAGTGCAGCACCTTCGTTTTCATTCTGGCTCTTTTGAATCTATTCTTCAAAGGTCACTTATTTCCCAAAAAGGTCACTGTTCATTGCAGTGACTGAAAGTACTGATGTTAGTACTTTACTTTGCAACATTTTGTACCTTTTCTTTATGCACGGTCTTGGTGCTAGTTTACTTCGGATAATCATCTCTCCACCTAATCTTCTCTTATTGCTAATTGTTCATCACCGTCAATTTACAACTGAAGACACCTTATCCTTAAGTCTTTCAGTTATCATTTGTCGTCCATTACCCTTTGGGTCTTAGGTTGTTTCAGTTCCTTTGCTTATTTATAAACAGGCTAACTTACATAAAAAAGAGATCTCGCTACATTTCTGAATTGTTCTCTGAACTTGGACAGAGTTGCCACATAAATAATGGAGTTTGTACAGCAATTCAAATCCCGCAACATATACGCAACAACTCTGAAAGTATATTCACCAGCACTATCCAAAGGAGAATCAATGTTAAAGTAATTTAAGATATACCACAACCACAGAAGTATGAAACTGGCGGATATGGCGAAGAGTAAGATTACACACTGTCTTCTACTCTCTATTTCTTGGTCACTGCTTTTCTCTTCATTCCTTTGGCTCTTTAGTCGCTTGCGGATACGACTGGAGCTTAATATGTGTCTTATTGTCAGTGTATTCAGCAATGTAATTAAAAAGAACGGGAGTATTGGCGTTAAAACCTTTTCAAATCGTTTAAATCCTCTCCATACGGGATCATAGTAATACGCCTGTGTATTAGAACAGTACCACGGTACATTATTGATGATTTTTGAAGATCTAAATCTAAAGTAAATAGGAATGTTTTTTAAGCAGAGTAGAATTCCCATGGTAACTAGAACCACATATGCAGTCTTTTCAGTACAATATTTCAATTTAAGCTTCTGCTGCCAACAAATGGTGACAAATCGATCGAAGGTGAAAGCAATGGTGAACCATACAGAGCAGTCTATGACTGCACGGTTTAGGGCATAGTGAAAACTACACACAGGAGTGATATCCAAGAAACTTTTCGAGAAATAGTCGTATTTGATCTTACGGAGTATGACCTCAGTGATAACAAACAGCAGATCCACCGCTGCCATGGCCAACAGGTAGAGAGTCGTGCAGGCAGAAAGTCCGCAATTTCCCCGAGACAGGATGGCAATTGTCACGATATTTACTATGGGAAAGAAAAATGCGACATGGATATTACTGATACAGTTTTCTTTTTCTGACATGGTGCAGTAAGTGTTGCAAATTTGGTTCAAAGGCTTGTAAATTCCTATTGTGATAAAAGTAATAGAGTCAAAGAGATGGACAACACAGAAACAGATTTTTCTGACCAACTCGTCCATGCCGACCAGATATCATCACCTAATCTCTTCCCATTTGCCAGCACTTGGCCCATATCGCTCTAAACCCTTCCTATTCATACACCCATCAGATGCCTTTTAAATGTTGCAATTGTCTCAGCCACCAACACCTCCTTTGGCAGCTCATTCCATACACACACCACCCTCTGTGTGAAAACGTTGCCCCTTAGGTCCCTTTTATATCTTTACCTTCTCATCCTAAACCTATGCACTTTAGTTCAGGACTCCAGCACCCCAGGGATAAGACTTTGCCTACTTATCCTATCCGTACCCCTCATGATTTTATAAACCTCTGTGAGGTCACCCCTCCAAATTGACACTCCAACGAAAGCAGCCCCAGCCAATTCAGCCTCTCCCTATAGCTCAAATCCTCCAACCCTGGCAACATCCGTGTACGTCTTTTCTGAACCCTTTCAAGTTTCATAACATCCTTCCGATAGGAAGAAGATCAGAGTTGCATGAAATATTCCAGGCATGACTTAACCAAGATCCTGTACAGCCGAAGCATGACCTGCTATACTCAATGCTCTGACCAAGGAAGGAAAGCATAGCAAACACCTCATTTACTATCCTATCTAGCTGCCACTCTACTTTCAAGGGGCTATGAACTTACACTCCACAGTCTCTTTATTCAGCAGCACGAAACCTACGACACAACCCAAACCTTTGCTGAGATCGGAGAAGCCAAATATTCATTGACAATTCCCTGTGAGTGGAGTACCGTGGTTGTAGATTCGTCAGAATTTGAAATACAAATGCAAGTTTCCTTAGTCAACATACATACATTCAAAGAGCTGGAGGCCATTTGTACAGTAACCAATAAACATGAAAAAGTTGCATTAAGGAGCATAAAGTTCTGGTCATATTATCACCTTCACCATTCTGTGTACTGCACTGATCGACATATCACAATACAAAAACGTTTGAAATACGGGGATGCATTCGCGCTGTGCCACCTTGATTGGCAAGAATAATGCATTGAGTCATATCTTAGTGAACAGCCAATGTCTATATTTCATGGCTAAAGTAGATACCCTGATTGAAAAGGCATACAGCATATTTTACTTGTTAGACAAAGTACAGAATTCTAAAGCAGGAAGATGATTCTGAAGCGCTATAAAGCGTTGAACTATGCTACAACAAGAGTATTGTGTGTAGTTGGAGGATTCGCTGTGCTGGATATTACAATGGAGTGGATGGAAAGAGTGGATGTTACCAAAACTCGAGAATTTTCATAAGGAAGAGAGCTGAATGCAGGCTGTGATTGTTTTCCTTGATTAGATTAAGAAAAAAAACTGCTGCTGCTGGAATTGAAAGTCAATAGGCAGGAGGCTGGAAGAACACAGCAAACTTGGCAGCATCTGGAGGTGGAGAAGTTGACGTTTCTGGTGCAACCCTTCTTCAGGACTGGGGGTTGGTGTAAGGGGAGGTGCAGACAAAAGTGGTCGCAGTGACAAGGTTGTGAAGTGGGGATAGGTGAAGACAGGTACAGGGCACGACTATTTGGGAAGAATGAAGACAGTTGGTGGCAAGGGGAAGAAGAAGGGAGGGTGACGGGCTGGGACGAGAGTAGGCATATGGGAAGGGAGGTTTGTCTAAAGTAGAGAAATCAATGTTGTGTCCGCCGGTTGTAGGTTGCCCAGGTGGAAAATGAGGTGTTGTTTCTCCAATTGATTCCTACAGTCTGGAGGATGCAACATTGATTTCTCGAATATCAAATAACCTCCCTTCCCATTTCCCACTCCTTCCCCAGCCCCTCTCCTGCATTCCACTCCTCCCTGCTAGCAAACGGATTCTTTCCGTCCTTTGAACAAACAGGATGTACCCTCTCCCTGCCTTCACATCTCCCCAATTCGTCGAATTTATGCCTCCATTTGCTGCCTGGTTTGCTGTGTGCTTGCAGCGTCTTGCCTGAATACGTTGTTTTCCTTGGAGCAGAGGAGCATGCAAGTGTACGTGAAAGGGATGTTTAAGTTTTTGCGGGGCACAGATAGGGGAGGCAGGCAAGAATGTGTCCATTTGGTGGAGGGAATAATGACTGGGAACATGGCTTTAGGGCAATAGAAAGGAGAAAGATAAAACTACTCAGAGTTTCGAGGGAATCTGGAGCTCACTGCCTGTGAGCCTGGAAGAGACTGAAGCTTCTATAACGTTGGAGATGCATTTCGACTTGTGCTTGCAATGTCAAGAAACTCAGACTATGAGTCAAATGTAGAGAAACTGAATTAGGATACTTAGTCTTTTTTTTAACATGCCCACGCCAAATTGGCAAAGGCCTGTTGATTTTGTTGGAAACCTCGATACTTCTAAAGGAAATCTGAGTAGTGACCTAGTAACCAAGTACCTCTAAAAGTTGAAAGTACTATCTGCTTGAAGTTATTTCTGCATGTGACTGCTTTCAGTCATGAATTTCTTCACATTGAGTGGTCGCCAGTATTACAGATACCAGTCATCAGCCAATTTGATACACTTAATGTGATATCAAGAAACGGTTCAAGACACTGCAAACACCACCACCCCAACAACGGCAGAAGTACAGACGACCTTTGCTCCAGAGTCTACTGCTTCCCTGGCCAAGCTGTTGCAATACAGTTACAAAACCAAAATATACCCAGCAATGTGGAAAATTATCCATCTATGTGCTGTCCATACAAAGCAGGACAAAATCAACCCGGTTTTTTAACTGCCCAGTGAATCGAATTGCGATCATCTGTAAAGTGATGGAAGTGTCGTTAACAGTACTATCAAGCAGCACCTGCTCAGCAATAATATGCTCAATAATGCCCAATTTGGGTTCCGCTAGGACCACGCAGTTCAGGCTTGGACCAAAAAACTGATATGTAGAGATGAGGTGAAAGTGGCAGTCCTTGACATCAAGACTGCATTCAAACGGGAGGGACATCAAAGAGGCCTAGCAAAACTGGAGTCAATGGGCGTCAGTGATTGGTGTCATACCTGACACGCAGGAAGATGTTCGTGGTTGTTCGAGGTTAGCCATTTCAGCTCCTGGACTTCTCTGCAGGAGTTCCTTAAGGTAGTATCCTATGCCCAACCATCGTAAGCTCATTCATAAACACCTCCTCTCCATGATAAATTCTGAATGGGGATGTTCGCCAATGATTGTATGACACTCCAACTGTCCTCGTTCTTGAGTCACGAAAAAGTAACATGCAGGTCCAGTAGATTAAAAAGAAAGTGAGTGGAATGTTGGCATTTACAGTGGACGGAATAGAATTCATTGATTAGGAAGTATTGTTTCACTCATACAAAGCGTTGGTAAGACCGCACATGGAGCCTACTTCATAGATTTGGACGCCTTTTTGAGGAAAGACATAGTGGCACTGGAGGTAGTTCGGAAGAAGTTCGTCAGATTCATCCAAGAGATGACGGTTTTGCTGTATGAATAGAAAAAAGGCCAGTTCAGGCAAATACTCTGTGGAATTTTGATGAGTGAGCCGAGTTCAAATTGAGGTACTCAAATGAAAAATGCATGGATAGGATTAATGTGGAGCGGATATTTCAGTCTTGTGGGTTACTATCGGACGAGCAGCCATAGTCTAAGGATAAGGGGTAAGAATCTAAAAATGAATTGAGGAGAATCTACTTCTCCCAAAGTTGTGAATCTGCGGAATTCGCTTCCTCAAAGTGTGCTGCATGCTGAAACATTTAGTAAGTTTAAGGAGGGGTTAGACAGACTTTTACTAGTTAATATTCATTGGTTATTGAGAGAATGCACGAAAATCGTAGTGAGAAGCATATTAGCCATGAGCAAATGACGGAGTTGACTGGATGGGCCGACTGGCCGAATTCTGTGCCTGTACCTTCTGAACTTACGAACGTCTAGGCCCATTCGTGACTCCTCAAATACTGAAGCAGTCCACATTCACATGAACCAAGATCAGGACATTATCCAGGCTTGGGATAGCAAGTGTTAAGTTACTTTCACACCACATAAATGCCAGTGTATGACCATCACTAATAAGAAGCACTGTAACAGCAGCCCATTCGTATTCAACGATGCTCCATCACTGAAACCCCAACCACCAACATTCTGGGGGTTATCATTAACCAGAAACTCAACTGGAGTTCACCATATAAACACAGTGGTTACAAGCAAAAGTCAGAATTTCATCTTACTGCGGTGAATAACTCACCTCCTGACCCCACAAAGTTTGTCCACCATCTACAAAGCAGAAGTCAAGAGTGCGATGTTATGGTCCACTTTTGCCTGCTTTAGTGCCAGCTCAATAGCACTCAAGAGATTTGACAACACCTAGGATAAAACAGGCCACTTGATTGGTACTAAAGTTACGAGAATCCACTCCCTCCACCATCGACGCTCAGTAGTAGCAGTGTTCACACTGCAGGAATTCACCAAAGACCCTTAGCAGCACTTAGCAAGCTCATGAACATTTCCATCTTGAAGAGCAACAGAAATCTGGGAAATTCACCATAGTCAAGTTCCCCTTCAAGTCACTCACCATTCTGACTTTGAAATATATCGCTGTTCCTTCGGTGTCACTGAGTCAAAATCCTGAAATTCCCTCCGCAATAGCATTTTGGGTCAAACTTGAAGAGATGGGCTGCAGCAGTTCAAGAAGGCAGCGCACCACCCATTTTTCCAACGCAACCAGGAGTGAGTAATAAATGCTGGACGGCGACATCCATCAAACATGAATTTTAAAACAAGTCTGTACATTCTGAGAAGAATTCAACAAAGGCCTATGTAGATCAAGAGCTTGACGCTGCATTAATCATTTGACAAGTAAAACTTTTTAATGCACAGGTTAGATGGAAATTGTGATATACATTAGGGTGGATTGGAAGAACTGGAAAGGACAGAAACTGGCATGGCGCATGAAGGCACATGCAATGCGATTATGATGCAAGCCCAAATTTTGTGCTCACCAATCTGCATCGCCAATACTCAGCTGTCACATTCAGCGGCATTTTTTTTTAAATAGCAAAAGCATAATGTATAGCCTTAAAGCAGTTTCGTTAGGCATCACTGAACAATCTGTGCTCCATGTAGGCGACTAACAGATAGCACTAACTACAATTGCACTAGGAGATGAGGGGACATATCTCTCAAACTGAACACTAATATATAATGATGCTTGTTCAAGAGCATACTTGGTACTTGTAGTCACTTATTTAAGCACAGGTAGTGACCAAGTTAATTGCAATTCTACTTTTAACTGTCCTTCTTTCATAGAAGGCAACAAAGAGCAGCTCAGAGGAGGAGTAGGCCATTCGGCCATTCAAGCCGTTCCCAATCATGATTGATCCTTCATCTCAAAATGATTCGCATGCATTCCTACATGCTGCCACAGCCTAGAGATCGTCTGCTGAACTTCCTCAATAGCATAAATGCCCTAGCTGAGACAAGGACTCCAAAACTGCACACAAACTTCCAGTGCAGACTCACCACGACCCTGCATAACCACACTAAGACATCTCTAAATTCTGATTTCAAGTTTTCTTGCAATTTCAGGCATTATACAACATGCCTTCTCAATTGTTTGCTTTCATTGACCGGGGTAAAAAGTAACAAGGTTTCTTTCTAAATCCACAATTCACAGCAAATTGCTATTCGAAAAAGATATTGTTTTACTTTCCTTGCACAATGATGCGTGTATTCACGTTTGAGCTCATTAGTTTGATTCTCGCTATTTGTTTGCTCTCTCAAAAAACTTTGTTCCATGTTTTCAATGCATTGTTCCACCGAATGCAGTACTGACACAATACAAAGCGTTATGATCTCCAAACAGCCAAGACAGTAGAAATAAAGTACACAAATAAATGAGGACCAAGAATTTAGCAGAATGCCATTGCTGAATATCTTTGATTTTCCTTCTCAATACTAACTCAACATATCACATGAGCCGTGAAGATATAAGTGCAGGAAGCAGGTTATAAACAGTTTAGAACAGCAATGATTATTAACATTTACCAGGAACTCCAATGATGCCTATGATCATGTAAAAGACTTTCCGAATTGTTTGAATTGGAAGATGCATTTTCCTTGCGAAATGAGCTGTGCTTTTTCGGCTGCAGCAAGTCCCTCTGCCTTAAAACCTGCGGTGTTACATTCCCAACGTCTTAGGTTTATACCCTGCAGGGCGATTGCATCATGTTTCATATTATTTTTTTGAATTTCGAAGCATCACATCATGACAGTTGAGTTAATTCCCTCATCAGTTAAAAATCCACTGCAATTAAGTATTCTGACAAACATCTACTTCTCTCAAAAAAAAAAGGCGAGTCTGATAACATAGTGATGTTAAACGTGATCAAAATTTGTTAGAAGCATCAATAGAGAAGATGTTGGAAAAGCTGTGATTTCTATCTTGGAGCTCACAATTTATTTTCAGCAATGACTGTCCCTTTGCCTCTCGCTGCAAAGCATTGCATTTCCAAATTTAAAGAACGTACTCAGGGTTGTTTGGTTGTGCCCTGATATACATTCTTGCTCACAATAGTAGTGGAAGTTGTGTAATGCAATTCCTTCTCAGAACAGGGAAAACATGACGTGAAATGCAGAGTAAATCTCCCTCTAAACTGTCCCCATTAAATACTCCTTTGATATGGAAAGCATGGGGTTAAATTTCTCTCAACTCTTAAACTGATGATAAAGAACCCCTTCACTGTTTCCCTACGGTGGCTCAGTGGTTAGCTATGCTGCCTCATAACGCCCGGGACTTGCGTTCATCGACTGTCTGTCTGGAGTTTGCACATCCTCGCCATCTCTGCTCGGGTTGGCTCCGGTTTCCCACCACAATCGAAATATGTGCAGGTTAGGTGAATTGGACATGTTAAATTGCCCATAGTGTTCAGGGAGGTGTAGGTTAGGTGCATGAATCAGTGGTCAATGTAGTGGGATTGGAGGGACGGTGTGTACTTGTTGGGCCAAAGGCCCTATTTCCCCACTGCAGGGATTTTACGGATTAACCATTCTCATGACAGGGACCACACCGAGCAGAATGCAGAGTAAAGCTCTGCCAACTGAATCAAACTGAAACGGAAAATCCCTCTGCACTGTTATACTGAAATTAAACCTCCCTTCACAGTCTCCTCCATCAAACATTCTGACAACAGGGACAGATATACATTAAAGATGGCTATACTTTCCAAATAAATCTCCCTCCACACTGTTGCCCGAAGGATCTGCAGTTTAGGTACATGTAAGATTCAGAGTAAATGTCTCCACACTTGCAAACTAAAGGCAAACCTGCGTCTACACTGTTGTCATCAAACACTTCCAGGAGAAATACAGCACAGGGTGAAATGCAGAAAATCACACTCTCTAATCTTTAAATGGAAAATACATTTCCATATACAGTGCCACATCAATCACACCCAGGAAAGTAAAACTGTGCAAATAGCTGAATAGATTTCCACTACTCCAGCCACAGCAATCTCTACCAAACTGATTCAGCATTGTATAAGATACAGATCAACACGAAATCTGATCTTTTAAATAGAAGGACATCGTCTACACTGAACGCAGCAAACAACTGCAAGGCAGTTGCAAAATAGGAAACCTCTCTGCACAGTCAGCATCTAACATTCCCAGAATATGAAAAGCACCTGGTTTGATATATGTTAATACCCTCTCAGCAGTGTCTCAATCCATCACTCTTTGAAAAGTTACAGCACTGGGTGATCAGCAGAGAAAAGCTACCAGTGCAATTTGAAAGAGAAAGTAAAGCTCGTTCTGCATTGTCCACATCAAAAAGTCCAGTGGCAGAGATAGCACGAACGTAGACATTCCTGAAAGTAAAAGTGGGAAATCTCTGTTCTGCCACTCGGCTCAGGGAAGATGCAGCAGTTTGACGCAAAATTAGGATAGCCTACTGGTATGATTGGAAGCGTGTTTTCCAGATCCCCGGGTAATGTCATAGAAAGCAGGTTCAAACCCTACCTTGGCAGTTTGTGGAATGCGAACTTAATCGAAATTCACAGTCCAATGACAGCTATGAATCAGCTGTCAAGGTATTCGAAAAATCTATTTATTTCGTTAGGGAAGGAAACTTCCATCCTTATCCTGCCTGGCCTGCATGTGATTCCAGGCACAAAGATTTGGGATTGACTTTTAAACTGCCCTTTAAGCAAGCATGAATGAGCATAAATGTTGACCTAGCCCGTCGCACTATCATTACCTGAATGACTGAAACAAAGAACGTTTCCTGTACATAGATCACACCGAACACTCCCAAAACAAGGACAGCATGGAATTCGATATAGAATTGTTGTCACACTACACTGTGATTTATTTAAACGGTCATGAGCAAGAACAGCATTATAAAGTATATGCCTCCCTGGACACTTGTAATGAGAAAGTAAAGTTATCTCTGCACTGTACCCAAGACGACCTTCACAGCTAAATCATGGTTTGGGTATAATACAGAATACAGCTTTCCTCGCAACGTTACCATCTAAAGCTCTCAGGACAGGGACAGAACTGTGTTGGATAGCGAACGCAGCTTCTTTCAATCATTTAACATGCATAGATTTCCCCTTCTGTGTTCTGCACAGAAAAGGACAGCATAGATTTCGATGCAACATTGTGCTCCTTCTGAAGCATCCCTATCAAATTCTCTCAGGACATGTACAGCATGGGTTTAGATAAAGAGTAGGTTTACCACAATATTATCCCCATTGAACACTCCCAGGGCAGATACAGCATGGGGTTAGATATGCCCTAAAAATCCATTTTAACTGCCCACATCAAACATTTCTAGAACACGAGCAGAGCAGCATTCGACAAAGCTTAAAATTTCCGCGACACTGTCTGTATCAGACATTGTGAGGTTAGGTCGAGAGCTGGAAAAGATACAGGGTGAAGCAACGTTTTCATTTTTGAAGAACAAAGAATCAGAGCACGTGTTAGCTAAAGGGTTCAGGATTCCGCATTTTCTGCATCATGTATTCCCAGGGTGTGTGCACGCTAACATTGATATTGCATCAAGAATATTCATACTGACATATCGGACATTCCTGGGACATTCAAAACAATGGATAAAATTTAAAGCATTACTCCATTATACATTAAAATCTTCCAGGCTAAGTGCAGCGCCCAAAATTTGCAGGGTTCATTTTTTTGCTGCACTCTCCGATCAACTAATTCAAGAGCAGGCATGCAAAGTGTCAGCCTTAGTGTGTAGTTTCATCTACCGAGTCCAAACGAATACTCTCATGCCAATAACTCCAATTTTTCTTGGCAAAAAGCGTGCAGCTACCTTCAAGTCATTAAAACATTCTCTCTGGGGTCAAATGCAGAAGAATAGATATAGGATTAATGATTAAGGATCTGGAATGGGCAATCTGGGTTGAAATGATGAGATTCACCAAGAGGCTAATGAACCTGTGAATTTATCTGCTACATAAAGTGGCTAAGGTCAGTATATTTAATGCTTTCAAGAAGGAGGAAGATTTATTTTTCTGAACTCAAGGAACTAAAGGACATGGCGGAAGAGATATGGAACTGGGATAAAGTTGGATGATTGGCCGTTATCATGTTCAACAATTCCTTCCAATAACTGTTTCCTGCTCAACTATTTCTGTGAGCATATTTTTTCTCGCCCTTTCAATTTTTGACCTTCCACTCTAATCTCTGTCCCGATTTACATTCAATTTGCAATAATGTTAGACAATGGTATTTTATTTATGCAGTAATTATATTCTTGATCTTCCTCTCTAGTTTCATGTATCGATTGTTGGAGCAGAGACTGAAAGGATAACTCTGCCTCTCTGCCTTCGGGTGCTTTCTGAACTGATGATCTTTTTTGCAATTTTTGCTTTTGTCACATGCGTCCAGCATGTTTAGCTTCAGTAGTGAAGAAGGATTAACGCCTCAAGTTGGTACAATTTGGAAAGACTTGATGGCGAATTCAATCCCCTGTTTGGGGATATTTGGAAAAGCAATGCGATATTTGTTGCTGTGTGTTGGGCAGGGTGAAATGAGGTCTGCGGAACAGAGAAGACAAAACAAAAGATGAGTCACGGTGTAGATGGAAGCCACTCATCTCATCACGCCAGCTCTAAGATCTAGTTTGGATCAATTCCCCAGCGCTGATCTCCTGCTTTTCCATTATATCTTTGTGGACCATACAATCCAAGTAAGCATCCAATGGTCCTTCTGAAATGCACGATTGTACCTGCTACACCATTTTTCCATACACTAGTCTCTGTATAAATAAAATGTATTTGCTTCATATCACACTACTACCTTCGTAAACCAATTTATATCGGTTACATCTATTTCTTGTCCATACGTTCACCCCCTTCTACTCGATTCAGGCAGCTAATAATTTAGCAAACATCTGTCAGATCGCAATTCAGGTTTCTTCTCGACATGGAGAACAGTTTCAACGACTAAGGTCTAGTCAGATACGGTCTCAAAAGAAAAGAGTTTAGAATGATGTGGTCATGTGTGGGCTTGGGAAGGTTGGGTGAGGTGAAAGCATCTGAGAGTTGACGTTTCCCTGCATAATTTAATTTCCAAACAGCAACAGCGCCTTCTATGTCAGCAGCTGCAATGACAACGGAACTGAGACGACAGAATGCAACGGGTTCTTGTTAATGGTTCCGATGATGAAAGGTTGCTGGGATGATTCATGTCAACTTTGGATCATCAGAGTCATCAATTGTTTCTTTCTCTGATGGTCCCCTCTGGGTTGCTGCTGGTTGTTCTATTTTGTTTTTTCGTCTTTTAATCATTGCACTTTGCTGAATGTTATGGTGTTCAGTCACGAAAACTCAATCTCCAGCTACTTCTCAATGAATGACCATTGCCCTCTGTGGTGAGTAATTAAGGAGATATTTAGCTCTTAAAATTCCTTCACTATTCTACTGGAGCCTCGGAGTCTCTTTGTATGATTCCGAAATCCCAATGATGAAGCATCCACCGATGCATTAGATATATGGTGAGAGGATCACAGTAACTATTCAGAACAGCGGAGTGAACAGCTCACAGGAAATAGACAAAAAGCACTTGTCCTTGTGTGTTCCAATACTTATTTAATAAGGCATAAAATCGAAATGCAGTTGAAAAACAAAGCTCACAATGAACGGTTTTTTTCTGTATTGATTTATAATGTCGCCATCATTATTACAGTAATTATTTTGTGCTCAGTTGAAAAGATGCATCACAAGACGTTTGGTCTGTTCTCACATGCTGACCAGACAAAGATGATAGTGGCTACTTTGCAAAGCTTTTCACTGCATTTTTTTTGTTTTTCTTTTTGCTGTGACATACATATGACAATGTATTCATGCATTCGTTTTTTTTTCTTTCTTTCATTCATTCATTCCTTCATTTCTTTTCTTGTTTAAATGATATTAGCAAACTCAATGGATTTATATCTTAACAACTACCAGTCAGTGGATGTCTCTGTTTAGAACTCTCATTACCAGCCCACATGGGATTCATGCAAAGGACCAAGGAAAGTTGGCGTATTCGGATTTGGTCATGACATCGCAGAATATTGCCAGACACACCAGGTAGCTTATTAGATAGTCCTTCGTTACTCCCTTTATGGAGTGGATTGTATTAATCCAGATTAATAACGATTCAAATGTATTGTACGTTCTCGTGCTTTAGACGCTTGTAAATTTCGTCACCACATGTGGTGTTTATCTGTACCTGAAAGCTGAATACAACGAGCTTGAGAGAGAGAATTTTGAAGCTAGTCTCACCATGTCATTTCAATTCAGATGTTTACGTGTACACCGTTAAGTTATCAGTTTTCATGCATTTCCAATAAAACTGCCTGATTACTTCAATAGTAATTGCATAACATGTTCACTCTAACAACTTTAACATAATATGCAATTACATGCTTACAGGTTGGAATGCTCCAAATTACAGACTCCCAGCGAGTATTGTACATCAGCTTCACACAGATTTTCCAAAGATTTCAAATGCTTTCAGTGCACACTTGTCGTGTAATATACAAGGGTGTGGACATGTCACAGTTAAGAGTTCCTTCATCGAGGGCATGAATTGAGAAATGAATGTCAGTGTGGTTTGAGGAGATGCATTCAGATTGTAAATCATCACACTCGCATTGAGCTGGACCAAAGTGACAATGAAGGCACAAGTTCTAGTCACATTTTTCGAGGTCAGCGTGCAGGGATTGAGAGGAGTGCCACACTTCGATAACTCACAAATATATATACACGCACTCTCACACGTACACTTTCTCACTAACACATTCTATGGTTCTACGATGCACAAGCACACACAAACACCCTCCCATTCACAAAACCATACATATATGCTCACAATTGGACAGCTCACAAATACACATGCACACACTCTCTCATTGATACACAATCAAAAACACACACACCGTCGCAGTTGTTTCTCTCACACGCATGCAGTCACATTGCGTACACATGCACATACACACAGGTTCTATCGCATGTACAAAAGAATAGCTCGTAGATAGAAACACAGAAATAGCTCAGAAGTTAACCATTTGGACTTTCGAATTGCCCCAAAATGCAATTTATATAAGGCCGAAAAACTAAACTAAACATCTTTTGCTTCACTTGGAGATCGCCGCTGACGATGTTACCTAGCCAGGTAATGAAACGTCTGGATATCAAACCTACAGCTCAGCAAGCAAACCTACACCCTAAATCTTTCATAAAACATTTGACGTTGCACTTTAACCATTTTCTGTGGAAAAGGACTCCACGGACACAACTCTCTGGAAGAAGTGCTTTTTCAGCGCCAACTTTTTGACTCACGTGCACTGTCTTTCAATATGCATGTTGTAATGAATGGGAGTGAGTAAATGTGTGCAAATGCATGTGTATAATTGAATGTGTGTGTTGTTACTTGACTGAATGTGTGAATGTATGAGTCACGGACCGTGTGTGCGAGTGAGTGTATGTGTTATAATTTCAGTAATTATGTGATTCGAAAGGGGTTCCAATGTGCGAGATTAAGTGTGTGAATGAGCGAAAAAGTGAAAGCATGATATCGAGCAAGTGAATTTGTGAGTAACAGCAGTTACATATTGTTAATGTCATTGTGCTCATAATCATGAGCTCAGGTCAAACTGATGGGGATATTGGTTCGAATACCACATTGGTGGATTTAAAAAGTGCAACATAAAATCTGGAATTTAAACGTTAGTCTCACGGAAAACTTTCGAAAATATTATATTGAAATGAATGGGATCATAGGTGTCCATTGGGGGAACAATATACTGCCATTACCTGTGATCACCTGAGACCAACGTAACATACTTACATAGAACATAGAAGAATACAGCGCAGTACAGGCCCTTCGGCCCTCGATGTTGCGCCGATCCAAGCCCACCTAACCTACACTAGCCCACTATCCTCCATATGCCTATCCAATGCCCGCTTAAATGCCCATAATGAGGGAGAGTCCACCACTGCTACTGGCAGGGCATTCCATGAACTCACGACTCGCTGAGTAAAGAACCTACCCCTAACATCTGTCCTATACCTACCCCCCCCCCCCCCCCTTAATTTAAAGCTATGCCCCCTTGTAATAGCTGACTCCACACGTGGAAAAAGATTCTCACTGTCGACCCTATCTAAACCCCTAATCATCTTGTACACCTCTATCAAGTCACCCCTAAATCTTCTTTTCTCCAATGAAAACAACCCCAAGTGCCTCAGCCTTTCCTCATACGATCTTTCTACCATACCAGGCAACATCCTGGTAAACCCCCTCTGCACCCGTTCCAGTGCCTCCACATCCTTCCTATAGTATGGCGACCAAAACTGCACACAATACTCCAGATGCGGCCGCACCAGAGTCTTATACAACTGCAACATGACCTCAGTACTCCGGAACTCAATTCCTCTACCAATAAAAGCCAGTACGCCATATGCCTTCTTCACCGCACTATTTACCTGGGTGTCAACTTTCAAAGATCTGTGTACATGGACACCAAGATCTCTCTGCTCATCCACACTACCAAGTATCTGACCATTAGCCCAGTACCCCATCTTTTTATTACTCTTACCAAAGTGAATCACCTCACACTTAGCTACATTGAACTCCATTTGCCACCTTTCTGCCCAGTTCTGCAGCTTATCTATATCCCGCTGTAACCTGCCACATCCTTCCTCACTGTCTACAACTCCTCCGACTTTCGTATCATCCGCAAACTTGCTCACCCAACCTTCTAACCCCTCCTCCAGGTCATTTATAAAAATGACAAACAGCAATGGTCCCAAAACAGATCCTTGCGGAACACCGCTGGTGACGGCACTCCAAGATGATACTTTGCCATCAACTACTACCCTCTGTCTTCTTCCAGCCAGCCAACTCCTAATCCAAACCTCCAAATCACCCTCAATGCCATACCTCCGTATTTTTTGCAGTAGTCTACCATGGGGAACCTTATCAAACGCCTTACTAAAATCCATATACACCACACCTACCGCTTTCCCCTCGTCCACCTCCTTAGTCACCTTCTCAAAGAATTCAATAAGGTTTGTGAGGCACGACCTGCCCTTCACAAAACCATGCTGACTATCCTTGATCACATTATTCCTATCCAGATGTTCATAAATCCTATCCCTTACAATTCTCTCTAAGATTTTGCCCACAACAGATGTGAGACTCACCGGCCTATAGTTACTAGGGTTATCCCTACACCCCTTCTTGAACAAGGGAACCACATCTGCTAGCCTCCAATCTTCTGGCACTACTCCTGTAGACAACGAGGACATAAAAATCAAGGCCAATGGCTCTGCAATCTCCTCCCTTGCTTCCCAGAGAATCCTAGGATAAATGCCATCAGGCCCAGGGGACTTAATTCAGAACTGCCAATTGGACGATGAGGGAATGGGTAAAAATGTTGACCTGACTGCATGCACTATTCACTCTAAATCGTCCAATGCTATTAAGTAGCAAGTAATGAAACAGCTCTTCTAAGGACAACACATGGGAAGTTTGCAAATTGTCAGGTTCATTCTGAGATTGCCTATTGGGAGCGGATTGAATTTGTAGCGTGTCTCCCAACTAAAGGCTGATGCTATCTCTTCCTTTTCGCCCTTTCGTGAAATCTACTCTGAAATAACTCCACAAGGCCAATATTCCGGACCAAGTCACCCTTTATTTAGAAGTATGTAGTAATTGGCATTGGTCCGGCTTCCTCAGAGCCAGCTGTCAGACTAAACAGAGCCTCTGACAGTCCTGTTTATATCTGTCAGCAGAACTCCCTGACTGGACCAGATTCACAGCTTCAATAAGGAAGCTGATATGTTATGAGGTCCACATTGTAGACCTCATTACTGTCACGACTTCCCGTTCACTTTAAGCTCGGGGATATAGGCCTGTTCTTTATTGTTGTCGTACTGAGTCTGGTCTCTTACACTCAAACCATTAAGGGTGGACTGCATTAGACCATTGCATGCCTCTTGGTCGGAGCATCTCGCAAGAAATTAATCTTATTCTTTAGGTGTTAAAGGGCTCGAGGCTGTGAAATCAGTCGTGTACATCAAAAACTCTGACTTGTCTTTGATGCTAGAGGGCGGGTGAAAACATAAATATTCTGATAACCTTTCCTGCAGTTCTGAGTGACTGGATATGTTTCGTTCCTGACTCAGTTGAAAGTTTTCAGCTTTCATGTGGTGTACGTGCATGTTTAGGAAAACCTCAGGTTCTGAACAATTATACATAATGGGACGTGACATCATGTGGACCAGGAGAAAGTGAGGTCTGCAGATGCTGGAGATCAGAGCTGAAAATGTGTTGCTGGAAAAGCGCAGCGGGTCAGGCAGCATCCAGGGAACAGGAGAATCGACGTTTCGGGCATAAGCCCTTCTTTGATTCCTGAAGAAGGGCTTATGCCCGAAACGTCGATTCTCCTGTTCCCTGGATGCTGCCTGACCTGCTGCGCTTTTCCAGCAACACATTTTCAGCATCATGTGGACCATGCAGCTTACCCATCCAGGGCGACACCTGTGATTTATGGTACCAGCTGTCCCAGGTCTGGGATGATCAGATTTGAACTGCTGCGGAATCTTCTCCCCAGTAGCAATTCTGTGAGAGCTATGCCTGTATATGCATGCAGACTGGTCTGGTTCTCAAATAGGAAATGGACAAATTTGGTGATGAGTGAAGCTGCAGGCTTTTTTTTTTAAAGCCGAGCTCCAAAGTTTGTATTGCTGTTTCCACCAGCCCACTGGAATATCAGTGTTGCGTAGCAGCTCCTATTTGGCAAAAAACATTCGGACTTTAGTAAATATTGAATATCCGTGCTAGTTAAAGATGGCCCATTGTCTGTGACCAACATTTTTGGGCGTCAGCATATGGCAAAAGATGCTACCAACTCTTCTATCACTGTCTGCGTGTTTGAGGAATGAAATCCACGCACATTTAACCACTCTGAGTCGTCATGCACAATACCTAAGAACGTTTATCCCATCCACAGGCAGCCATATTCGACACGTTGGATTAGAGTGTTGCTGGAAAAGCCAGCCTGATTCCTGATCAAGGGTTTTTGCCCGAAATGTCGATTTTCCTGCTCCTTGGATGCCGCTTGACCTGCTGGGCTTTTCCAACACAACGCTAATCCAGACTGCGGCTTCCAGCATCTGCAGTCCTCGTCTTACATATTCGACACATTACTGAGACCAGGGTTTACCTGTCCATTCCATGAAGGTGAGGAGCTTATTGAACAAAGAGCAAAGAAAGTTACAGCACCGGAATAGGCCCCTAATCCCTGCAAGCCTGTGCCACGCCATATCCTCTAACTAAACTAAATCGTTGAGCAGCACGGTGGCACAGTGGTAGCACTGCTGCCTCACAGTGCCAGAAACCCAGGTTCAATTCCCACCTCAGGCGACTGTCTGTGTGGAGTTTGCACATTCTCCCTGTGTCTGCGTGGGTTTCCTCCAAGTGCTCCGGTTTCCTCCCACAATCCAAAAATGTGCAGGTTAGGGTGAATTGGCCAGGCTAAATTGCCCGTAGTATTAGGTGAAGGGGTAAATGTAGGGGAATGGGTCTGGGTGGGTTGCGCTTCGGCGGGTCAGTGTGGACTTGTTAGGCCGAAGGGCCTGTTTCCACACTGTAAGTAATCTAATCTAAACCTGTCGCCTGTTTTCTAAGGATCTGCATCTCTCTGCTCCCTGCCCATTGATGTATGTGTGTAGCTACATCGTAAATGATGCTATCATGTATGCCTCTACCACCTCCGCTGGCCATGCATTCCAGGCACCCATCCTTTGTGTAAAAAAAAATCCCACGCATTATTGTCTTAAACCTTTCCTCTCTGAACGTGAAGTCGTGACACCCAGCAATTTATTCACCCACTCTGCGAAAAAGCTGTTTGTGCAATCCATCATATTACACTCATGATTTTGCAGACCTCAAGTCAGGTCTACCCTGAAACTTCCTCTTTCTAATGAAAATAGTCCTAATCTACTCAACCTCTGGTTAACCTCGTTTGCACCTTCTCCAAAGCATCCACCCCTTTTGGTAATGAGGTGACCAGAACGTTTAGGAGAAAGTGAGGACTGCAGATGCTGGAGATCAGAGCTGAAAATGTGTTGCTGGAAAAGCGCCGCAGGTCAGGCAGCATCCAAGGAGCAGGAGTATCGACGTTTCCGGCATGAGCCCTTCTTCAGGCTCATGCCCGAAACGTTGATTCTCCTGCTCCTTGGATGCTGCCTGACCTGCGGCGCTTTTCCAGCAACACATTTTCAGCTCTGACCGGAACGTTTTGCAATATTCCAAATGTGGCCAAAGAGAAACTGGAATATGGCATGCCAACTATTTTACTCAACACCCCGTTCGATGTAAGAAAGTATGTCATATGCCTTCATGCCCACTCTATCGACGTGAATTGCAAGCTGCAGGCGACAATGAACCTGAACACTCAGATTTCTCCAGACATCAATTGTCCACAGGGCTTCTCCGTTTACCGTATAGTTCTGTCTTAAATTGGATCTTCCTAAATGCATCACCTCGCATTGACACGGATTGATATCGATCTGCCATTTCTTCGCCCACCTCGCCAATCTATCTATTTTTCTGATGCATTTCCTGACATTCCCCTTCACTATCTGCTCTTCCACCAATCTTAGTGTTATCTGCACACTTGCTAATCACACCACCTGTATCTTCCTCCAGATGAATTATATGTATCACAATCAGCAGTACTCCCAGCACGGATCCCGGTAGACCACCACTGGTCACAATTCTCCATTCAGAAAAACTCGCTCCCACTACAACACTCTGTTCCCTGTTGCTCGGCCAGTTCTCTATCTATCATGCTAGTACACACTGCACCACCGTGACTTCACTTTCTCCATCAGCCTATCATTGAGAACCATTTCTAACACCTTACCAACGTTCATGTATATGACATATGCAACTCTTTCCTTATCAATCAGCGTTGTCAATTCCTCATGGAATTCTATTAAGTTGGTAGAACATGATCTGCCATGCACAAAACCATGTCGTCTGCCCCTGAAAAGCTCATTTTCTTGTATGTATGACGAGATCTTATCCCTCAGGTTTTGTTCCAAAAGCTTCTTTGACACTGACGTCAGGCTCACCAGTCTCTAATTACATGGATAATCCTTTGTAAACAAGGGGACAACATTAGCAATTCTCCAGTCCTCCGGGACTCTCGCGTGTTCAATGATGCTGCAAAGATATCTATTAGAGTACCGGCTATTTTGTGTCCCACATCCATCGGTAACCTCTGATAGATGCCATGCAGATCTGGGGACTTGTCCAACTTAATGACTTTTAGAATAGCCAACACTTCCTCCCTCCTTATGCCGACTCCATGCAGAGTAATCAAACATCTAACGCTAAACCCAACGTCCGTCATGTCCCTCTCCTCAGTGAATACTGATGTAAAGTGCGCAATAAGAATCCCGTCCATTTTCTCTGACTCCACACATAACCTTCGTCCTTTGTGCATTCCTGGCGATCAGACATAAATTCTCGCCAACATCTGCATTTTGGACATATGTTGTTTCCCCGAGTAAAGAAGGCTTCAGGTCAGTTTGTGATTACCACTTTTGTCCCCCAGCCGCCCACACCACGCCCTCCCCCCCCCCCCCCCCCCCCACACACACACACACACACACACACCCTCAATCATTTCAATTGCTTTTGATCGGCCAAGAACTGATCTTTTGGCATCTACAGTCAAAAATTGTCAACGGTGACAGGAAGGGTGTCCAGCAAGTTTAAAACAAGAATAAAGACTTTCAGTGGCAGCGCGAACTATGGTGTATCTGCCATGAGACGGTGGCTCACGCAATCCACATTTTTTAGATTAGATTACTTACAGTGTGGAAACAGGCCCTTAAGCCCAACAAGTCCACACCGACCCGCCGAAGCGCACCAACCCAGATCCATTCCCCTACATTTACCCCTTCACCTAACACTATGGGCAATTTACCACGGTCAATTCACCCTAACCTGCACATTGTTTGGACTGTGGGACGAAACCGGAGCACCCGGAGGAAACCCACGCAGACATGGGGAGAATGTACAAACTCCACACAGACAGTTGCCTGAGGCGGGAATTGAACCCGGGTCTCTGGCGCTGTGAGGCAGCAGTGCTCACCACTGTGCCACCGTGCCGCCACATTTGCTACTTGGCCTCCTGATTGGCGTTCCAATTTGTAATTGTACACAATTAGGATGATACGCAATTGCTGAATTCGACCTGAAGCTATGGGTGGAACGTTCTTGTCTTCTTTGAGAAGCGCTGGCAGGAGTTTGTGCTCTGTTATTATTACAAACTTACATCCAAAAAGGCTTTGTTAGAACTTACAACAAAGCTGGCCACCAAAGTTTCAGTGTCTACCTGGGCGTGTTAGTTTTCAGCATCAGCCAAGAGCAGGGAGGCATGAAATATTTAGCGTTCCATTGGGCCATCTGTGAGCCAACATTACCCCAATACCATATGGGAATCCATCATATGTCAGCACCAAATCTCACTGGATATCATAGTGTACAAACACCTGAGATGACAGCTTCTTCTTTACTTCCACAAAGGGTATATCTTGATTAAGTTCCAATTTGCAGCAGCAGATTGAATGGTCCCAATATGGAGGTCAGGTTACGTGTGAATTTTCCCTCATAATTCACCAATCCATGGAAATACCTCAGCTCCAGTCAGGACATGGGAGCTGGTACACTTTTTATCATCTTCACTTTATCCTCCACCAGCTGTAGTCCTTCAGTATCGAATCTGTAACCCAAATAGGGCACTTGAGGTACCTGGAATATACATGTTTGTCTTATACGGCCTCGACCTGCATGTGGATGAAGATCTAAGAATGAATTCCACGGTGTGTAAGTGATTTTTTTTTATTGGTCTTTCCTGTTGTTACAACTTCATCGAGACAAATGGTACCCGATATGAGAGCTGACAAACGTTTTGCATCGTCCACTGAATAATGGCCAGGACTGTTGAAACCCCAAATGGCTGTTTTGTCCAGTGTTACAAACCCATGGCATTAAATGAAGCAAGTTTGTGAGAATTCTCAGAAAAGTTTAATTGTAGGTATACATGGCTCATTTGCAGCTTCATGAATCCCTTCCCCCCAACCCGCCCCCACCTGCCACTTTTCCATGCAAGTCCTCTGTGCAAGTGATTTAGCATTTATCCACCGGGAGAAGTGGTTTACCGCTTTTATAAAGTCCCCACAAATTGAAACCGATCCATTGGTCTTCACAATTATTGTAACCAGTGCTGCCCATTCTGCAAACTATACTGTTTTCCTGATTCCGTGACTTTCCAGCTTTCTGACCCATGCCTGTACTTTTACATTTAATGGCGCTGGACGGGCCTGCAGACTTGTATCCTGGTTCAAGTGCAAGATGGTTGTCGTGTCCTTTGACAGTCCCTGAACCTTCCTAAAAAAAATGGTTTAGGTAATTAATTCTGCCGTCAGTCAGGCAACCATTTTCTAACTGAAAAATGTTGAGAATTCAAGTTGAGTCTTTCTGAACTAGTTTTGCCCCATAGGGCTTGTAAAAGGCCTTTTTCTGACAATTGGCGTTCACTGACCCAGGTGCTTTCCATACCACTCTGGAACTAAAATGGTACCTTTATTCTGCCAAAGCTTCCCAAGTGTAAGTTATCTGTCTAACAGAGGTTGCGTGGAATCTGAAGAGTCACAGACCGTAGCATTTTTTTAAAAAACTAGTTCTGCAATCACTGATACAGCCATGCCCGGATCAACCTCCTATAGAACTGGTTGACCGTTTAACTAGACGTTTACTTTGATAGGTACAGATTTGGATGTTGTGGAGCATTTAAACTGTTTCCATCCAAATATAGGTGCACCTTCTATGTGTGCACAGTCCTAGCAATCTTATCTAATTTAATTCTGGGCTAGTCAGACTCTTTTGTCTTCTTGAGTATGCATGCCAGCAACTTCAGCACACATGCTGAAGACACTGTTGAGCATTTGCCCGTGCCATGGATTTTTTTTATTGGGGGGAGGTGGAGTTTGCTGAGGGCTGACCTCGAGCCGATCTGTTTATGAGAAATCATGAGTAAGTGTGTGCAATTGCATTCACTCAAGCATTGTATCCAAAACTCAGTTGACCTGGAGAGAGTACCAACTTCCATCGGCATATTCTATAGCTTATGTTCTCGACTTATCGCAGTCTGTGATGTCAAAGCTCGCTGTATTGCCGGTTTCAGGTTCAGAAGGACTTCAGCTAGTATGTGCATGTTTTATTGTGGGATTCCATTAATCCCACTGACGTCACGCCAGCAGATCCAATATCCCGTCATCACGGCACCATTTATTCACGCGATCATAGTACTTCACACCAGTCTGGCTTCCTCACAATCAGCTCTCAGAGTGAACCAAACCTTTAATATTCCTGTTTACATCTGTCAGTCACGGCTCCTTGACTCTATTGGATTAACAGCCCCAATCAGATTCAACGAGGTCCACCTAGCTGACGTCGGTGCAGTCATGACAATCATAGAATACAGAGAACATAGAAAAGTACAGCACAGAACAGGCCCTTAAGCCCACAATGTTGTGCCGAGACTTAATCCTAATATAAAATATAGCAACTTAACCTACGCACCCCTCAGCTCACTGTTATCCATGTGCATGTCCAGCAGTCGTTTAAATGTCCCCAATGACTTCGCTTCCACCACCTCAGTTGGCAATGCATTCCATGCATTCACAACCCTTTGCGTAAAGAAACTATCTTTGATGTCTCCTTTATACCTTCCTCCTAATATCTTCAAATTATGTCTTCTCCGTACCAGTCAATCCTGCCCTGGGGAAAAGTCTCTGGCTATTGACTCTATCTATTCCTTTCATTATTTTTTACACCTCATATAAGAAAAGGTTAGACAGGCTAGGCATGAATTCATTGGACTTTCAGAGTGTCAGGGTTGACTGAAGTAAAAAAAATGATCCTGAGGGAACCTGACCAAATGGATGTGGAAAAGTTGTGTCCTATTGTTAGAAAATCGAGAGCTAGGAACTTGATTTTAACGGTAGCAGGGTATCTATTGCCAGAAGTAAATAAATAAATGTTTATTCTTTTACTAAGATGCTTCTGGATCGTCTTTCTGAAAAGGCAGTGAGTGCAGACACTTTTTTGTTAAGGCAGAGGCAAATAGATTTTTGATTGCCAAGAGGTTGAAAGGCTATCAGGGAGGTTTTGCGGATGTGGCAACTTGATGTGAAATTCGGATCGGACCAGATCTTCCTGAATGGCTGTACAGGCTACAGGGGTCGAGTGGCCTGCTTGCTCATAGGTTCAAATGTTAATGTGCTCCATACCAATGGTAAAGATGGACTGGTGTAAACACATTGTGCTTACCTTACATATGAACAATGCATTTCTGAAGCCTTGAGATGTATTGATGAAGAGCAGATGCCACAAGATCCACTCTGGTAACTTTCAGGTGCATATACACTGAATGCAACTGAAACGAAACTGATAGTCTCACGTTACATTGAAGGTACTGACGTACTTCTACGAATTCCTATTCTTGGATCAGTGAACACTCGACTTTTGCATTAGGAATGGGTTTTTCAGATGATCTCGAAAGACTTGGAATCGATAGCACTAAACGTATCTTTTTAAAGGTTAACAAATATTTCCCTTCAATACATCTTTGACGTAGCAGAACTGAATATACTTTGAATCGATCAGAGGAGGTGGCTTGTTAAACGAATGCTTCGTTACAATCCTTCATTTCATTCGGGAAAGCTGGGACGTTGCATTCTCGAACGACTGAAATCCTTCAGTGTGAGGAGACATGCACATGGCTGTTATTTGAAGGGTTTGGCCACGTTAATGAAGCCAAGGTGATGGAATTGGGAATAAATATTGCCTATTATTAATGGGAACGTGCAGAAAGCGGGGTTCCAATGTATCTGATTCCCTTGTCCATCGGAATGATAGCGATCCCAAGTTTGGAAAATGCTATCAGCGAAGGCATTGCAAGGTAGGGAAGATCGATTTGATGCTATTCAGTTTTAGTGGTGGCAGGAGAGAATGTTTGTGGATTTGATGCCAATCCATCAGTTGCTTGGTACTTGAAGGTGTCGAGCTTCTTGAATGTTGTTGTAGCTGTGTGCAACCAGACACATGAAAGGTAAGCCATCACATTCCTGACTTGCACCTCGTAGAGTGTGGACAGGTTACATTAGATTACATTAGATTACATTACAGTGTGGAAACAGGCCCTTCGGCCCAACAAGTCCACACCGACCCGCCGAAGCGAAACCCACCCATACCCCTACATTTACCCCTTACCTAACACTACGGGCAATTTAGCATGGCCAATTCACCTGACCCTGCACATCTTTGGACTGTGGGAGGAAACCGGAGCACCCGGAGGAAACCCACGCAGACACGGGGAGAACGTGCAAACTCCACACAGTCAGTCGCCTGAGGCGGGAATATAGGACATGAGTTACTCCGTGCAGTGCTCCTATCCTCTGACTCATTCTTTCTGGTCATCGTATTCATACAATTGATATTGGGGCGTCACGGTGGCTCAATGGTAAGCACTGCCTCCTCACAGCACCAGGGACCCAACTTCGGGCGACTGTCTGTGTGGAGTTTGTGCATTGTCCCCCTGTCTGCGTGGGTTTCCCCCGGTGCTCCGGTTTCCTCCCACAATCCAAAGATGTGCAGGTTAAGGTGAATTGGCCATGCTAAATCACCCATAGTGTTAGGTGCATTAGTAAGAGTTAAATGGGTTTGGGTGGGTTACTCTTCGGAGGGTCGGTGTGGATTTGTTGGGTTGAATGGCCTGTTTCTGCACTAGGGAATCTAATCTGATATGGTTTGTCGAGTTCAGTTTCTGGACAATAGTAACCCCCAGAATATTGATAATGGGGATTCAATGATGGTGACGCCACTAAGTTTTAAGAAACGATGCCGCGACCGCACCTTGTTGACGGTGGCCATTGTGTAGCAATTGCGTGGCACAAATGTTAATGGCCACTGTTCAGCTGGAGGCTTGGCAATATGCAGGTCTGCTGCCTTTGAACATGAACTGTCTCAGTATCCGATGAGTCTCAAACGATGCTGAATGCTGTGCAGTGATCAGATGGGAAGACGTTTCACTTTGTGGGAAAGTCCAGATGCAGACACATAATTGTTGAAAAAGGAGTCACGCTTTGTAGAATGAGGAGGATTTTTTTCTAAGATATAACAGAATCTGTCATTTTGATTTACCACAGATGTCATCAACGTTGAGTTAGTCAGTTCCTTCCAGGCTGACGAAATGAAGGTCCAGAGCAGTTCTGGCAGGAATGCGGCAATGATGATTACCAAATGTGGAAGCCATTTTTTGTCATGTCTTTCCTCTTGATGAGGAACAATTTTGCTGAACTGCACCTCACCCAGTTGAGCATTAATGTTTGGCATGTTAGCAGTGAAAGGCCATCTCACAGCTTCCCGCACATCGCTTAGTTCCTCTCTCACAATGATATGATGCTTATATGTCATTTATCTATTCAAAGGCGTCTCAAACTGCCTGTTAGCTGCTTTTTCGCTGTGTGTATTGCTGGTGTGTGAAAATTAATTGCTCAAAGGTGCCTTCTCTTCTTTATTAGCTTATCTCTCTCTACGACGTATTCCTGATGTGTGTTGTTCCTCTTTTTAAGGTAGCGTTCAATGCTGCCCACATGTGGAAGTGTTGTATCAATTTGGGCTGAACCCGAGAGCAGACCCCTTATTTCTGAAGGCTTCCCATTTTCTAGCCGTCTAGTTTTTGAAAGTTCTTGCCAGTACCGTCAAGATTTGTCGTTCTTCAATTTAGAACTTCAACTTTCAGATCTGGTTGATCATTTTCAATCACGATTTTAAAACTAATAGAACTATGGTCGCTGGCCCCAAAGGGCTCCCCCACTGACACCTCAGTAATCTGCCCTGCCTTGTTACCCAGGAGTAGGTTAAGTTTTGAACCTTCTCTTGTAGGTACATCAACATGCTGAATCAGAAACATTTCTTGTACACACTTAACTAATTCCTTTTCACCTAAACCCTGAACATGATGGCAATCCCAATCTATGTTAGGAAAGTTAAAATCCCCTACCATAACCACCCTATTATTCGTACAGAGTTCTCCTAACACATTTCTTTCTCAATTTCCCTCTGAGTATTAGGTATTCTATAATACAATCCCAATAAGGTGATCATCCCTTTCTTATTTCTCAGTTCCACCCAAATAACTTCCCTGGATGTATTCCCGGGAATATCCTCCCTCAGCACAGCTGTAATGCTATCCCTTATCAAAAAACGCCACTCTCCCTCCTCTCTTGCCTCGCTTTCTGTCCTTCTTGTAGCATTTGTATCCTGGAGCATTAAGCTGCCAGTCATGCCCACCCTGGAGCCATTTTTCTGTAATTGCTATGATATGCCAGTCCTTTGCTCGTAACCTTGCCCGGAGTTCATCTGCCTTCTTTGTTAGGCCCCTTGCATTGAAATAAATGGAGCTTAATTTGACAGTCCTCCCTTGTTTTCTGTTTTTTTCCCTGTCTGCCCTGACTGTTTGACTCCCTTTTGTTCTCATATTGTGATGGATGGCAGTTATGGGAAGGGGGAGAAGTCGCAGATACATTCACATAGATGGATTGACTCCATCTCAGATTGATCTCATTTCTCACTATCTCACTGGGTCCCACCTCCCCCCGACCTTACTAGTTTAAATCCTCCCGAGCAGCTCCAGCAAATCTCCCTATTAGTATATTAGTCCCCTTCCAATTCAATTGCAATCCATCCTCCTTGCACAACTCACTTCTACCCCCAAAGAGCTTCCAATGATGCAAAAATATGAACCCTTCTCCTATACACCAGCTCCTTAGCCATGCACTCATCTGTTCTATCATCCTATTCCTGCCCTCATATGTTCGTAGCACCGGGAGTAATCTAGATATTACTGTGCCCGAGGACCTCCCTTTTAAATTCATGCCTAACTCTCTGTAATCTCTCTTCAGAATCTCAATCTTTTCCCTTCCTATGTCGTTGGTTCCAATGTGTACAATGACCTCCTGCTGGTCCCTCTTTCCCTTGTTGAAATCTGAACTCAACTATATAAGTGCACACTCACTGAGACATCCTTGATCCTGGCACCCGGGAAGCAACACAGCATTCTTATTTCTGGCTACAGAAACGTCTGTGTGCACCCTCGGACTAGAGAGTTCCCAAACACAATCGATCTCTTGGAACCCGACGTTCCCCACACTGCATTAGGGCCATTCTCAATATCAGAAACTTGGCTGTTCGTGCTACGTTCCCTTGCATACTTGTTGAAAAGAGGGATAGCCACAGAAGACTGCTGCACGAACTGTTTACCTGTCTTACCTTTCCTGGAGTTAATTCATCTATGTTACTGCATCTGCGATTTCTCCCCCTTCACATAACTGCCATCCATCATATCCCCTTGCTCTTGTAAATTCCTCATAACTTCTAACTGTTTATCCAAACGATCCATTCGATTTGATCGGATTTGCAACCATTAGCTGTTATTGCAGATATAATCCTCAGTAACCCATAAACTCTCACTAAACTCCCACATCCGACAAGAAGAGCATATCACTCTCCTAAAGGCCAGTTTGCTTCTTTCAATCTACAGGCCCAGAAAATACATCTGCCTTATTCCTCTACAAAACACTGCTCCAGGTTAAATTAACACTTATGTCTTATAGTTTAAGTTTAATCAAAAGCCATATCTCGATAAAACATATAATCAAGAAAGTACCCATTCTACTCACTACTGCAGACTTACTGTAAGGCCATGCTTAAAATACCCACTTAGCTCTTTCTGTGCTGTGAATTCTCCCAAACAGATACCTACAAGATCAATTGTGAATTTTACTGTTTGTTAATTATCCTGGATGCACTCTGATGTCCAGCAATACATGAATTCGAACAGCAAAGGCAGTAATGGTGCAGGTTCACTGCTCTGTCAGTTAGCAATGTGGGTTTCTTTCTTTCTGTCTCTCCCTCTCTCTATCTCCTGCACTGACCTCACCATGTGCTTCTTTTGTCTGTTCCACTTCCTTTTAAAAGTGCTGTTGTTTTGACTTTATTTTCTCTCCAAAGTTCCAAAACAATGCAACAGCATATAAAACAGTGATTGCTGCTCCTGATCTTCAAGGAAATCACCTCCAACACCTAGACTACCACAAAAAAATGAGCAGCTGTCACAGCCAGGATTTTTTTTCCCGTCCTGAATATCTATGCCTGGTTACCACGTTTCCTGCAGTCCCTCCTTTTCATAAGGATCTGGACAGACTGCATTCTGTACGTTTTTGATCAGAGTTGCACCTCGAATCGAAGGAGGGAATTGTTGGTCTGGAAAGGGTATGGAATGTTTGAGAAGAATTTTTCCGGCTTGAAACATGAGGAGTGGTTGAGGAGGTTGGACCAGAATTCAACCGAGTTTGAAGGTGTAAAGTGGAACCTCATTGACACGTACAGAATGTTAGACCGAGTTATTTTCGTTGTGGGGAATGGCCAATTGATTGATTGTATTGTCGTGGGGGGACAGAAAATTATGACGGAGGTGGACACAGGCCGATTGGCGGGACTGCATAGGTGGCTGGGTGTGGTAAGAGTGATGTTAGACCTGGAAGTCAAAAAATGTGAATGCAAATGCTGCATGTTTAGGACGGGGTGAGAGATGTTCGTGTTTGACTGATGTGATGTGAATAATTGTGTGATGGATTGGAGGTTGGTGGTGAATATTGAGACTGCCGATATAGCGAGTGAAGTTGATCATGGGAACTGAACAACCGGATGGGAATCACGGGGGTGTTGGCAAAGAGACTGGTAGTGGTCATGGTGATGGGCTAATTGTATTGGGCTCATGATGGCGTCTGACAGAGCGTCATTGTAACTATTGAGACTGTCCAAAGAAGTGGGAGTGGCCAATGGATTGTTGTGGTTGAACAGTGACGGTGGAAATAGTGACTGCTAAATACGATTGGTTTGGTGGCCAGATTATTTGACAGAGTGATGATGGTTGCAAATACAAACCAGTGGGGATTTGAGTGGGGTGTTAACGTGATTATGACAATGGTGACTGTCCACTTGATGGGGAATATATGTGTTTTAGAATGTGGATGTGATAAAGGTGGATGTGGAGTCGAGAGGGTGTTGCTGGAAAAGCACAGCAGGTCAGGCAGCATCCGAGGAGCAGGAGAATCTATGTTTCGTTCCTGATGAAGGGCTATGGCCCAAAATGTCGATTCTCTTGCTCCTCGGATGCTGCCTAACCTGCTGCGCTTTTACAGCAACACACTCTGAACTCTGATCTCCAGCGTCTGCAGACCTCACTTTCTCCCAATGGTGCATGTGAACACTCATCTGTTGGAAAGCACTCATGTGGGCTATGAGCAAGTGTGCTGATAGATATGGTCATCAGACTGGAAGCGATCGCGGTGTGCGAGGTCACATTTTTGGTTGACTACGGTACTGACCAGCAGTATGAGAGCATTTATAACGGTGGGAGTGCGATTTAAAGGACAATGAGATGGCCAGTAAGTGATTCGAGTAACAATCCAATGGAGTGGAAGGATTGATGGGAGGAGGAGCTTCTTCCAAGGCAGTACAATGGTGGGAAGAAAGACTAGTCAATCAGATGCGAGTAATGGTGTGGAAGTAAGACGGAGGGATGATTGACATGGAGACTGACAAATGCGTTGACATATTTGTGCAGTGGGACAGTGTCATCAATCATATGGATGCTACCAATTGGTTGAATGCCCTGGTGGGACAGAATGATGATGGAAATGGAGACTACACAATGGGCCTGGATGGACACTGGCCGAGATGGGAGAGAGATGGTGAGCCGAACAAACAGCTCTTGGTACCATCCAACCCAAAAGTTGGTTCCGGTACGTGGATGTCACCTTTGTCATCACTAAATGAAACAGGTTAGAGGAAATCAATAATAGTCTTACAGGCATAACATTCAAAAAAAGAGGAAGAAAGCAAGAACAAACTGTCATTCCTAGATGTCACAATAGGCCAGTCAGCGGGAATGTCAAACCAGTGTCTCCATGAAAATAACACATACGGAAAAAAATATTCAACGACAGAAACAATCATCCCCACTCCCAAAACGAAATAGCATTAGGATATTATTTCAACAAGCCACCGTTCGCTGCAGCACTAAAGAGCTGTGAAGAGCAGAAGAAAACCTTGTACCAAGATGAAAGGGCACCCAATAAATACACTCCGCTGATTTATCAATATGAATTCCAAACATGCAAACAAAAGGTGCCCAGAAACTCTAGCTACTTCACACTATATCAAACATATCTCTGAAATGACTGACAGACTACTCAGACCTCTTGGCATCATGGTGTGCACAATAAGAACCAAGACACTTAACAACAGCTGACAAACTTAGAAGACCTAAGACAGACAAAACGAGGCTATTTACAAGAATAGCTTACAAGGACTGTATCAAACACGAAATTGAACAACCAGACCGAGAACTAGCTATCAGGATACATGAGCATCAACTGGCCACGAAAGGACATGGGAGAAAGTGAGGACTGCAGATGCTGGAGTACCAGAGTTGAAAAATGTGGTGCTGGAAAATCACAGCCTGCCAGGCAGCATCCGAGGAGCAGGAGAATCGACGTTTCGGGCATAAGCCCTTCTTCAGGAATGAGGGCTTTTCTCCATAAGAAGGGCTTATGCCCGAAACGTCGATTCTCCTGCTCCTCGGATGCTGCCTGGCCTGCTGTGTTTTTCCAGCACCACATTTTTCAACTCATGAAAGGACATGACCCACTATCACGAGTGTGCTTACATGCAGACGAGGGAGTCCACTACTTTGACAGGGGCAATACATACATCATATGACAAGCCAAACAAACCCCTGAAGCATTCCCAACAGAACTCTGAACATCCACATTGATTTTGATCTCATCTAGGATCCTTTCAGCAAAAGAATTGGAAATAACATCACCAAACACTCAAAGAAATCTAAACAAATAAATAGAAAGCGGGATACAACACCAGCTGTTCACTGGAGATCCACTGATGATATCTGAAACCGAACATTCCGGCTCAGCGAGCAAACTCACATCCAGAACCTCAACCTGAGATACAAATCTTTTCAATCCTTGCTAAAAGTTTGGAATGTTTCAACAGGAAGTGACCAACATGATCCAAAACTCAACCATTCTCATCGAATCGTATGTTCTCCGTTCTCAGAGGACACAACTGTTCTCTGCTGTTCAAGATGACAATCACCACAGAGTTCACTAAATCTGAAAGAAAAGCGCTGGAGATTTGTTTTAGCACATCTCATTGCGGATGAACTTCTCAGTTACAAATGCAGATCCATTGCATTGAAAGAGTTTATCTTAAACGAATTGGAATCAGTCCATGGAGGATGATTTTAAGACGATGTTCATGGGTTAACACTGACAGTGCGGGAAAAACAGAGAGCAAGTGTGCAATGGATCTAAATTAAGGCACAGTCTATTTCATAATGAGAACAATTGAAAGTATTAATGTCTGTCATCAGAAAATGGCATGGATTGCTCACTTGGGCATTCCCTCTGCATTTGTCCTTCTCCATCTCTGAGGTGGGAGTTGCAGTCAACGAACTTCCAAGTATTAACAAAAGACAAAACTGGGATTAGTAGTTCTTTAATTATATTTGCTAGTTCATATAATAAAGGGAAGGTACAGCATTAATGTCCCAATGACACGGAATGTAATTCCGAAGACATGTGAACCCTTAGGAACAATTCTTAAAACTTCAGCCACCGTAGTTGGAGGGGTAGAAGCCCTATGTTTTGGTAGAAGCCACAATGGCGACTCTACCAATGTGTGCATTCTAACAACTGCCCATTTCAAGAGGGAGCTGCAGGCTATAACTGCCACGCAGATCTGTTCAGCAGTTTCCTACCACAGGAATGCATTATGTTAATCTTTCATTTCATCTAGCCTTAACTTCTGAAAGCTGGTTGGGTGACTGATCCGTCATGGCATTACAGTTATAATCAAGCTCAAACAAGGCATAAAAGAAATTAATACATTTCTCCTTCAGTTTCTTACACTCTCTGTAATCCCCGCCCCTCCCGAGAGTCCGACCCCCACTGTCACGCCCCACAGTTTGCCTCCCTAGTCTCTCCTCACAATCTGTCTATCTGAGTCTGCCTCTGACAGTCTGTCTCCCCAAATCTCCCACTAAAATGTATCTGCCCCAGTCTGTAATCAAGATTCTTTCTTCCAGTGTGTCTCGCTAAATGTGCCTCCCCAATCTGTCTCATCCAGTCTTTTCCCACAATCTGTCTCTCTGGGTATCCACCCACACTCTGCCTCCCCCAGTCCGTCTCCTCCTCGTCCCTCCCCAGAGTCTGTCTCCCTAGTCCCTATCTCTGCCCCTTCCTCTTCCCCTCTACCTTTTTCTTCCCCGACTATCTTACCATCCCTCGCTCGATGCTCAGTGTCGTATGCAATCCTTTTCTCAATAGACATACCGTGGCGGAATTCTTCTCATTATTTCCCATCATCTTACTTTCTGGTATCACCTGTGCAAAGTGTTCATCGTGCTCTGCAATGTGCAACCACAGAATATTCAGTCTCGTTCACCCTTAATTTCCCCTTTGGAAGATTGGTTACAATTTGTCGTCAATGTCAAAGGCAAAATATTGCACTGACAGAACCACAGCATTAGTTCCAAGAACAACCACTGTTTTCCTCCTTTTTCTTCAAAGAAAATCCTCACTACTTTATGTAGGAAGCTGAATACGTAACAAATAATGTTCTGTTGTGTAAAACCGCACTACTGCATTGATCCTGGATGGGTGTTAGTAAATCATTTGGATAACTTCATTGCATCCCTCCGTTTTCATTTTGTTGCTTTAGACACTTGCAGTGAGTTTTCAAATCTGTAAGAGATGGAAAGGTCCGGAGACCAAACTTCATTGTAATGACACGGAAATGGAGAGCAGCAAAGGGTCTTTAACATTTTTCTTTAGCATATTCTGCAGATTCACTTTTCTGCGGTTCATACATGTTATTTTTCTCATATTATAGCATAGCAGGAATAAATACAGTTCCATATTCATGTTACGAAGAGTCGCATTCATGCAGGCAGAAAAATGTAAAGTCATTCAGAAGCTTTTTTAGATTTGTTGTCAAGTTAATGCGAGATGTGACTTGAATGCCCGACAGGTCGTTGTTCAATGGTTCGCTTTATTTTGCAATTCGTTTAATAAACTTGCAATGGGAGAGACCTTTTTGAAAATTTAACAGTGCCTTAATTATGCTCTGGTCATGTAAGTATGCCTGAACTACTTTGTCTCAATGCAGGAGTTTATTGGTCATTTTTATTGTTATGGACGAGAGCAGACCAGACCACAAAATTCCCCCACCCCATCCAGTCCTGACGCCAAACTCTATTATGGGGTGGCATAGATCCGAACATGTGCATTTTTCAAATGACACGAGTAAGGAACTGTGTTTTAGATATGATTCAATTTGTCCGCCACGAAACCTTCAGCAAAACATACTTTATTCTTACAACACAGCTGGAATACAACACAAAAGGTATTTTACTGTATTGACATCCTTCACAAGTTAATGTATTATGTATCCAGTTTAAGGCTATGCTGCAGCTCTAAAGAGCCCTGGTTAGGCACAGTTAGAATATTGTCTTCAGTTCTGGTCGCCTCATTGTGGGGTATACGTGGAAATTTTAGGGAGAGGAGAGTTACCAGGATGCTGCCTGGATTGGACGGAATGTCTTAATAGGAGAGGTTGAGGAGGCTACATCTTTACTCTTTGAAGCAAGCGAGAATTAAGGGTGACCTGATAGATGTGTACAAGATGATAAGAGGCAAATGTAGAGTGAATAGCCAGAAAACTCCCCAGCAACAGGACTCAAAATTTCAGCTCCAGAAGCAACCAAATTAATGATTATGTGAAAGAAAATCTGTTGAGTCTGCGTGAGCCTTGTTACGTTTACTCATGACTCCTTAATTTTACTGAAAAAAATCAGTCAGGGAAACGTCACGGCTGTTTACCCCACTGCCTGTCTGAGGAGACATTTTGGCACGAATGTGACAGGACACCTCCGCAAGAGACACGAGTGAGAGCGCCTTTTATGGGGACAGTGTCGCCACACTATTTCAAGCAGATAGACGAGAATGTTGACCAATGAAGAATGATTAAGAAGTGTAAGTCAGCAACTTGTGGATTATATGGAGAAAAAATTACATTGTCTTTCAAACGCCTAACATTCTTGGAAAAATGTCCAGCTTTGCTTCGAAGGTAGGTTTGTTCTCCCTTGAGAGGAGAATCTTGAACTAGGGCTCGCAGACCGAAGTTGAGGGTTCAGACAATATAGTCCGATATGACATGGCACCAGCTGACAGTCCAACAAGTTTTCGGAACGCTGCTCCTTCGTCAAATGAAGGAGGATTCACCTGAGGATGGGGCAAGGCTCCGAAAGGTTGTGATTTCAACTAAAAATGCTGGATTGTAACCTGAGGTTGAGTGACTGCTGACATTCTCCACCCCATTCCAACTACGCATCATTCCTAACGGAAAATATGGGTTGAGGGGATGTTGCATTTCTTCACTTAGGGTGCTTTTAAATTTTAGGGACAATCATAAAGGCCAACCTCCCATCTATAGATTACATCTGCCAGGCCCGCTCTCAAGGAAAGGCCGCCAGCATTCTCAAAGATCCATCCCACCCTGGCAACATTTCTCTACAACCTTTACCATTAGGGGGAAGTTACAGAGACCTGCACACACGCACCAGTCAGTTTTATAACAGTTTCTACCCTAGTGTTGTCAGAATACTGAATAGACTCACAAACTCTTTATATTCACCTGCACCTGTGTTTTTGTTTTTCTGCTGTTTACCTAGTACTTACTATCTATGCTACTTACCTGTGACATCTGCCTGTATTGTGTGCAAGACAAAGTTTTTCACTGTGTCTCGGTACACGTGACAATAAATTCGTTTCAATTCAATCTGGGTAACATTATTGTAGCTTTCTTGTGACGGCTTAATCGTGTTCATAACATGGACATTAAATAAAGCTCTGCGTGGAATTTATGTGCACTGCTAATTAAATATGATTTGCATTTCAATCATTTTCATAACAGGGAATCAATTGTTTCAAATATGGAGCCGTGCCCCAAAACAGCTTAATGGGAAGAACTGTTTTCTTTTTCATATAATCTTAGTTTATGAATAAGTACTGGTGACAACACCAGTCAGAACTTCCCTCTTTTATTTAATGAAGTGTGACATTGAGATAGTTTTGTGAGATTGTGTGATGGTGGGCGTGACCAGGCTGCACCTTTAACAAGGTTATGTCGTCCTTCGGTTTTCTTCAAGTGGGTTCATAAAGGGAGAGGTGCTGACATATCTGGAGGAGGCTACTTTCAGCAATGACAGGCGGTCTGTTCTCCCAGCTCAGGCTTTTTCTCGTTGGGTTGAATTTGAGCAGGGTAGTCAGAAAACTGGCTGGTAGCAGAGAAGGTTTTAGATTAGATTAGATTAGATTACTTACAGTGCGGAAACAGGCCCTTCAGCCCAACAAGTCCACACTGCCCCGCCGAAGCGCAACCCACCCATACCCCTATATTGTACCCCTTACCTAACACTACGAGCGCTTTAGCATGGCCAATTCACCTGACCTACAATGAAAAGAGACGCCATGCTTCAACAGATATTTCAGGCTTTCCTTTTCTCTCTGAAAGCTCACCTGCCTGGAAAACCAGTTTTTGTTGTTGTTGTTGTTGTTTTATATACCATTAACCAAGAGGTGTGTTTATGGGATGCTATGAGAATTGCAGCAGCTTCGTAAAGATGTGATATCATACCGGTTGGGTTTTCAAATAGTTAAGTCATTCGGATTTCTATTGTCTTTTTTAAAGCTTCAACTGCACTGTTTAAATACAGTCTGGTTTGTTTTAGATTAGATTAGATTACAGTGTGGAAACAGGCCCTTCGGCCCAACAAGTCCACACCGACCCGCCGAAGCGAAACCCACCCATACCCCTAACCTAACACTACAGGCAATTTAGTATGGCCAATTCACCTGACCCTGCACATCTTTTTGGATGGTGGGAGGAAACCGGAGCACCCGTAGGAAACCCACGCAGACACGGGGAGAACATGCAAACTCCACACAGTCAGTCGCCTGAACCCGGGTCTCTGGCGCTGTGAGGCAGCAGTGCTAAGCACTGTGCCAACGTGCCGCCCAGCAGTTTTAAAGCGAGGGGATTGACAAGCTGCGTGACTTCTTCAATATCCTACGCAGAGGTATTGAAAAAAATAAAAACATTGATAAGTTACGGCCTGGGCTACCTTGAGGGGGCATGACATGCTCCATACCATAATGCATTTGCTGGCAAATGAACTTCATTTGGATGGTATCCTGCAAGCCATCATTTCCCTTCAGTTTTAGTGCATTGCAAGGGTGAGGAGTCTATTGTAATTGGGAATATGAACACGTCAGACATCAATGTCCATGTACCTGCGCGAGATTAATCCATGAGTTTTATTTGGTATTCCTCTCTTTAGAATTGTGAGATATCTGTAAGCTCCTCATATATGCTGAAATTATAAAAACTCTTCACAATCGTATGGAAGCAAGTTTCTGCTCAGAGATGTTATTTCGTCCAGGCTGTGCCAGTCAAAGTCAATCACCGAACTAGGGTAAACTGATTTTCAAACCTTTACACATAACCCTTTCCGTCCTTGCATCACAAGTGCACATTAAAAATCAACTCTTTTTTTTTTTTGGGACGTTTGGCTCTACCACTGTAACTGGTAACACGTTCCAGACTTCTACCACTTTCCGGGTGAATACACCTTTCCTCGTATAACCTCTGAACCTCTTACTCCATTGTTTGGCACCCTGTTGTTCATCCCTCATTCAAGGGGGAATATTTCACCTGTACACACTACCTGTGCGCCTCATCATTTTATATGCATCATTCATGGCCCGGCTCAATCTCCACTGCGTCAAGGAAAGCAACCTGAGCCTGTCCAATCTCTCTTTATAATTAAAACTGTCCCGTGCAGCCAACATTTCACCACACCCTTTGCAGTGCTATCACATCTCTCCTATAACACGAATTCCAGAATAGCTGTGTCATAACCAACATTTCACAAAGTGAAATCATTTCCTCCCAGCCTTTAAAATACATGAGTTGGTTAACAGACTCATTATTTTAGAGACCTACAGCACGGTCACAAGCTATTTGGTCCAAACTAGTACATGCCGACCAAAGTGCCCAGCCAGGCTAACTCCATTCCTGTGCACTTTTCCGATAGCCTTCTACTTTTTTTCCTATCCATGTATTTATCAAAATACCTTTTAAATGGTGTTCACGTCTCTGTCTCAACCACTTCCACGGGCAGCTTTTTCTATATGCGTGCCACACTCTGTGAAAAGATGTCGCCCCTCAGGTTCCCTTCTATACCTTCTTCTTTAATCTCAATCTGATGCTCTCGGGGCATGACTCCACAAATCTGGGAAAAACGAATGAGTGCATTCACCCTATCCATGCCTCGCGTGAGCTTATGCGCCTCTATAAGCTCCCCCATCAGTGTCCTCAGCTCTAAGCAAAAGCCCTACTTGTCTGAATTGTCCCTAAAGCTCAGAATATTGTGCCCAGGCAGAATCCTTGTAAATTTCTTCTGCTCTCTTTCCAGTTTAGTGGCATCCTTCCAATAGCAAGGTGACCAAAAATGGACACAATACTACAAGCGTCGCCTCACCACCGTAATTCAGGAGGGCAAAGTAACTTCCCATTTCTGCACTCAGTGCCCTGAGTGATGAAGGTCAGTGTGTTTTTCCCTTTAATATACTTAAGGTACCTCTTTGGATTCACCATTACCTTCTAAACCAATACTCTCTCATGCCCCCTTTTTGCTCTTCTGGTTTCCTGCTTCAGTAAACGCCTATATCCCTTATATACCTCCAGGGAATACTTAGATCCCAGATGACTGCTGTTCATCACCTATTCATCGCTGTTTATCATCTATTCCGTCCCCTTCATTGCCCTGCCCAAGTGTGTCAAACTGGCAGTTATCCCAATTGAATTCCAAATGATGGTTTTCATTGTGAAAAGACTCTAAACCCAAGAATGGATGTATTGCTACAATTCTATGGAGTTTTGTTGCGACAACTCCAGGTGTACTGTGTGAAATTTGGTTTCCATATCATCGGAAGGACCGTTCTCGCTCTGGAGGTTCGGCGACAAAGGTTTACAAGACCAATTGTTGGAATTGAAGCTCTGACATCCGAAGACAGATTTCGTCACATCGGATTATAACAAAAGTGGAAATTCTGGAGAAACTCTGTCAGCCTGGAAAATCTGTGGAGAACAAGCACAGTTCATGTATTTACTCAAACGACCCTTCCTCAGAACAACGATGAGTTGAGTCGAAATATTCTCTATGCTTTCTGTGCACAGACACTGCCAGAACTCTTGTATTCCTGCAGCCATTTCTGTTATCTGTTCAGATCTTCAGCAACACAAGTTCTTTGATTTATTTAGCTGAGGAAAATGTTCACTGGAGATTGGGAGAATCAGGTGCGTGGACTCTCTAAATTTCAATGAATACAAGGCAAAGTAAACAGAGCAATGGAACTATCTGATGGCCGAGTCGGCTAGATGTAGGTAAACCAGTTTAAAGTTAGTTTGTGAGTAAGGGGAGGGGGTGAGTATGGAGCTGGAAAAGCGCAGGAGGCTACGACGCATCTGATGAGAATCGGCGTTTTAAGCATAAGCCCTTCATCAGGAATCGAAAGGAAATGTGGCAGCTGCTCGGATGCTGCCTGACCTGCTGTGCACTTCCAGCCCCACATTCTCGATTCTGATCTCCTGAATCTGCCCTCCCTAATTTCTCCTCGTAAGAGGTGTGCAAGCTGAGACTATGATGGAGCTGAGCTCACACAGAATGGATCAAAGGACCTTTTTTATGATGCTATGACTCACTCCCATCGGCATCCTTCCTTCTGCAATTCCTATTCTTGTAAGAATCCGGTGAAGGTCGGCTCAGAGTGAGCATTACTTGAAAGGAACGCCAGCTCACATTATTTTCAACTCAATCCGTTCGTTTCTGGTTATTATTCAGTGGATAATGCCCATTGAAATCAACGTAGTGTTTGAAGCAGATGATGCACAGCTACCGAGAAACTTGGCACAACACATCCTTAACTCATTGAAGCAAAACTTCTTCTGTAACGCTGTCAACCAAGCTATACAAGTGTGCAATTTGTGCAGAACATTCCAAGACCTCTGAGTAGTAGCACACCTCTCACACAGATGAAAGTAACAGTTTCTTTTCCCACGCAACGTTATTTTTCATGAAATAGAAAAGACAGCATCGTCATGGATGCCAATTGGTCGTGTAAGGGGAACTGAGAATAATGACGCAGAACCACGAGGCACATTCCAATGATATGCGACAGACCATTTCAAACTGAGATGAAGGGAAATGCCTGTGCCCAGAAACAGGTAAGTATGTGGAATCGAGCTGGAAATGTGTTGCTGGAAAGGCGCAGCAGGTCAGGCAGCATCCAGGGAACAGGAGAATCGACGTTTCGGGCATAAGCCCTTCTTCAGGAATGTGGAATCCTCTACCATAGAGAACGGCTGAATCCAAAACTTTGAATATATTCCAAAAATATTTAGGTACAGTTCTTACAGCTGATAGGTTGAAATGTTATGGGGGAAAACGTCGGATCAGGGAATGGAAACGTTTTCGATGACGTACTGTTGTTCATATTTTGAACTTTCTATATGTCAATGTTCAATGGTTTTACTGGGTTTGGAGAAATGATTCGAAACGATTTATCCAAAGGTCGATATTGGACAACTGCTCTTCCTGGTATCATTATTGATCTAGGTTTTGATATGCATTCGACAACTTCCAAGTTACAGATGACACAAATTTTGGAAACTTGATAAACTGTGAGGAGGTCAATGTGGAACATGACAATTACATTGAGAATTTAGTGGCGTAGGCAGAGAGTTGGTAGATGAGTTTAAATGCTGACAGGGGTAAGATGATGTATTTTGGCTGGAGGAAATTTGAATGGCAATATAGATTCGAGGGTCCAAATCAAAGGGTATACAGGAGGGACCGACATGTATGAATAAGCACATCGATTAGTGCTAGTGGCAGAACCGAGAGAGCGGTTAATGCAATATATGGTGTTCTGAACTTAGTTGAAAGGATGTGGATGACAAGAGCAAGGAGATGATGATGTATTTGCTCATTATATTTGGGAAGGTTCGTTTGGCATATTGTGTACATTATAGCAAAGTTGCGAGTGAATTACAGAGAGTGCAGAGAGGTCACAGGAATGGTTTTACAAATGAGAAATGCCATATATGAGAGTAATTTCAAGAAGTTGGGACAGTTCTCCTTCGAACAAAGAAGGCTGAGAGGACAGGTGATGTTGGCTTTTACCATCACGAGTGGGCTGGATGAAGTGAATAGAGAATGGAGGAAGAAGGACTAGGAATAGATGCAGAGTGGTCTTTTTTTTTTCATTTTTGTTATCTGTCCGTCTCTTACTCAGCACATATTGCCTTCCCCTAATTTCACATAAGAATGTTATGGTAACTGCCTCCTTGAAGTGCTGCTGTTCATCTGATATGAGTCAATCGACAATGCCATTAGGGAAGGAATTTCAGGATTTTGACCCAGCGCCAGTGAAGAAGGTGAGGTACATATCTGAGTCAGAATGCTCTGAGGTTTGGAGAGGAACTTACAGGTGTTGGTGTTCCCATGTATCTGCTGTTCTTGTCCTTATAGATGGGAATGGTCGTGGATTTAGAAGGTGCACTCTGAGGATTTTGGTGATATTTTACAGTATATCTCGCAGATAGAACACACTGCTGCTACTGAGCGTTTCTTGTGGAGGGAGAAGATGCGCTTGGATATACTTCCAGTCAAGCAGACTGCTTTATCCGGAATGGTGCCAAGCTTTGATTGGCATTGTTGGAGCAGCACCCATTTAACAAGTGGGAAGTGTTCCTTGACAGTCCTGACTTGGGTCGTGCAGATGCTGGGCAGGTTTTGTGGAGTCAAGTATCGACTTACTCTCCACAGGATTCCGATCATCAGACATTCTCTTGCGGCCATTCTGTTTATATTGTGTCTCCCGTTGCCTTTGTGGTCAATGGTAACTCCCAGGCATTAAACCGTGAGAGATTCAGTACAGTTAATGAATTAAACATTGAATATCAAAGGGCAGCAGTCAGATTGGTATTATTGGTGATGTTCATAGCTGGGTTTTTTTATGTGTCGCCAATGTTGCATGCCAGTTGTCAGCTCATGCTTAGATGTTATTCAGATTATGCCGTATTTTAAAATGGTCTGCTTCAGTGTCTGAAGAGTCACTAATGGTGCTGAACACTGTGAGGTCATCTGTGAGCATCCCCACTTCCGAAAATATGTTGCAGGGAAGGCAATAAAAGAAGCAGCTTCGGATTGTTGCCCCGAGAGTGCTACCTTGAGTACCTCCTGGAGTTGAGACGACTGACCTCAAACAACCGTCACCATCTTCGTGTCTGCCAGGCACATTAACATAGAAGCACAGAAAATAGGTGCAGTAAAAGGACATTCGGCACTTCGAGCCTGCACCACCATTCATTGTGATCGTGGCTGATCATGCAATTTCAACATGTCAATCCTTCTTTCTCTCCATACGCCTTGATCTCTTTAGCTGCATGGGCCTCATCGAGCTCTCTCTTGAATTTATCCAATGAATTGTCCGTTGTAGCTTTCTGCAGGAGAGAATCCCACAGGCTCAGAACTCATTGAGTGAAGAAAGTTTTCCTCATCTCTTTCCTCTTATTCTTAGACAGTGACCCTAGTTCTGGACTTCCACAAAAGTAGGAATATTCCTCCCGCATCTAGCCTGTCCAGTTTAAACATGTTTGTATGAGATCACTACTCATTATTCTAAATTCCAGCGTGTACAATCTCAGTCTATCCAATCTGTCCTCAGATGTCAGCCCTGCGATTCTGGGAAATAGTCTGGTGTACCTTCGCTGGACTCTCACAATGACTTCTTCCTCAGACAAGTGACCAAAACTCCACACAATGCTCAAGGTGTGGCCGCACCAAGGCCCTATTTAACTGAAGCACAGAAAGTTTACTCCTCCATACTCCAATCAGTGAATATATTGATCCAATATCAATTGATAGAGCTTGCTAGAGCTCCTTGATGACAGAGTGGGTCGAATGTAGCCTTGATGCCAAGCTTCGTCTCCCCTCTGGACTTCAACACTTTACTGCATCTTTAAAAACAGACTGTAAGGAAATTGCGCATCAGTTACCAGTTTATTGATGTACACCATCCACTACTTTATTGATAATCAAGTGTGCATGATGGGGCGGTAATTGGCTGTTCTGGATTTATCCTGTATTATTTTGCACAGGACCTACCTGGGCAATTTGCTCCAATGTCACTTGGATGCCACAGATGTAACTGTGCTGGAACAGGCAGGCCTGGCGAGCAGCAAGCTCTTCAGTACTATTTCTGGAACGGCTGTCAGGGCCGGTAATCTTTTAGATTAGATTACTTTACAGTGTGGAAACAGGCCCTTCGGCCAAACAAGTCCACACCGACCCGCCGAAGCGCAAACCACCCATACCCCTACATTTACCCCTTACCTAACACTACGGACAATTTAACATGGCCAATTCACCTGACCTGCACATCTTTGGACTGTGGGAGGAAACCGGAGCACCCGGAGGAAACCCACGCAGACACTGGGAGAATGTGCAAACTCCACACAGTCAGTCGCCTGAGGCGGGAATTGAACCCGGGTCTCAGGCGCTGCGAGGCAGCAGTGCTAACCACTGTGCCACCGTGCCGCCCACTTTGCAGTGTCTATTGTCTCCAACTGCTTATTGATGTTTCGTGGCGTGATTAGAAATATCTGAAGGGTGGTGTCCGTAATGCTGAGGAATGTGCAGGGGAAGTTTTGGTAAAAACACCCAGAAGAAGTGACCGGAAATCAACATCGCATTGAAGCAGTCTGCAAAAAGTGCTCTGCAGTGATCTTGGCAGTAAAACCATCTGGGAAGAATGCTCTGCAGTCAATAGCGAAATGAATCAGTCTAGGAAGAGAGGCCGAGTGTCAGCATTGCAGCGAATTAGCCTGGGAAGGGTGAAGTGCAGTGCGCATCTCAGTAAGACACACTGGTAACTGTGACCCGAAATCAGCATCGCAGGAAAACAGGGAGAAAGTGAGGACTGAAGATGTTGGAGATCAGAGTCGAGAGTGTGCTGATGGAAAAGCACAGCAGGTCAGGCAGCATCCGAGAATCTATGTTTCCAGCATGCATTCTTCATCACAAGGTAACAGTCTGGACAGAGTGGCCTGCAGTCTGCATCACAGTGGAGGAGCTTGGAAGCGTGGGCTAAGGTGAACGGCACAAATAAGCAGTTTGGGAGTTGCACTCTGAGAAACACAAGGAAAACTACTGGAAGTATTGGCCTTCAGTCAGTATAGCAGTGATCATTTTCAGAAAGGAATGTCTACAGTGAGCAACTCAGTGAAACAGTGTACGAAGAGTTACCTGAAGTCGGCACCAGAGTGAAACAATTCAGAAAGAGTGTCGTGAAGCCATCATGTCAGCGAAGCAGTTTGGGAACATGGACCGGAAGTTAGCATCGCAGTGGAACCAGGTGGAAGAAGCAACTTGCAGTCAGAATTCAGGTAAGCAGTCTCTGAAGTGTGACCTGCACTCAGCATCAGAGAGGAACAGAAGTGGGAAGAATGCTGTGCGGTGACCAATGCAGAGTTTTAGTTCGCAAAGCGTCGCCTCAATTCAACTTCACAGTGTCGCAGCCTGAGGAGAGTGGTCGGCAGTGAGCAAAGAAGGGAGAAGGGATGGAAAGAGTGAGTTCAAGTATTCCTGACATTAAATCGGTCGAGGGTGAGTCGCCTGAAGTCAGCATCTCAGTGAAGCAGTCTGGGAAGAAGGGCCAGCAATCGACATCACAACTGAAGACACTGGGACTGGGGTGGGTGGCCTGGTGTCTAATCGTGGTGAAAATGTTTGGGAAGAGTGCCCTGTCGTTTACGGATTAGGGAATCTGATGGGGATGAGTGCTCTGCAGTCAAATCGAGATGGAAATGCCTGTGTGGAGTTGACTGCAGTTAGCATTACGATAAAATAGTCCACAAGGAGAGGCCTGAGTCAACATCATAGTGTTGCAATGTGGCAAGAGAAATCTGCAGTGGGGAATCCAGTGAAGCTGTCTGCAAAGAGTTGTCTGCAGTGAGTATTACACGGAAACGGCCTGCATAACAGCAGCAACCACAAGTATTGAGACGCTAAATTGATGCATGCACAAACTGCAGTTATAGTGGTTATAGGAGTGATCAAAACTGTGTAGAGCTGTTGGTGGGCACAGTGATTGGCACCATTTTGACAATTAGACGATGTTTTATTTAGATTAGAATCCCTACAGTATGGAACAGGCCCTTCACACAACAAGTCCATAGCAACCGTCTGAAAATTAACGCACACAGACCCATTCCCCTGAACAATGCACCAAACACTACTGGCATTTCAGCATCGCCAATCCACCTTAACCCGCATATCGTTGGACTGTGGGAGGAAACCAGAGCACTGAGAGAAAGCCTACACAGACATGGGGAGAACGTACAAACTCTACACAGACAGCCACCGGAGGCGGGAATCAAACACGGATGCTTGGCGCTGTGAGGCAGCAGTGCTAACCACTGAGCCACTGCGCCACCTGTAGGGCTGAGCAAATTATTCGGTTCGAGGTAAGTCGTGACGTCGCAACTGGTGGAAATTGTACTGTTAAGAGTACATTTAGGGACTGAAGGACTTACAGAAGTCGTTGGACATTGGAATGGATGGATACACAAAGAGGGACATTTAGACAGGCTAGAATGTGTCATAGCTGCCAGAACGGCTGGAGGAAATTGAGAGTTTTACAGAGGAAGGAATGATTATCGTATATCAGGGGAGGTACAAAGATAGAGCGGACATTAGTGGCTCAAGTAGGGCACAAAGATGATCAGTTTTGTAGGGGAGAGTGAAGGGTGCATAGACAGTGACATCCTGAGTTTATAGAAGATATTGGGAAGATTGTATCTGCCGATTAACCTTTGATGTCCGTGAGTGCTACTTTCCTTAACAAGATTGCACAAGCAAGGAATACCGTTGGGTCTGGAAGTGATTAGAGGAATGCGGAGATCATGCATGGATGGACGAGTTCACAGAGGTAGGGAATTCTACGGAAGCAGGGAAGGTTATTTTATGTGTTGTTGCAGGTGGATGAGGTTTTACAGATTAGAAGCATTCTCAGTTCTGTGGGGTGTTACTGAGAAAGTGAGTACTTCGGGAATTCGTGGTGTTTATGGAGATACGGACGATAGTAGCAGCTGGAGATGTTTCGAGATTATGAATAGGTGTCGGCACGATGGAAACTTGGGAACAGAAGGGGTTTAGGAGGGTTTAAAGTTATGGAATTTTTCATGATTATGCAGTATTACCTCGGATGGTAAAGCTATAGTCTTGTATGAATTTCCAGTGATGAGAATTTGACCATGTGTACAGAATCTGTGGACCTGCCAGACCAAAGCAGGTAAAGAGATAAGGATAAGCAAAATGGGTGGAGGAGGCGGTTATCACAAATCGGGATATAGAAGATTAGTTGGGTGTTAAGGAAAGATTGGCGAACAAGTGTAAGCCTACGTAATTCGACTTAACAGTTAACAAGATGTCTGAGAATGGACATCGAGCAGACAGGAAGGTCTGATGATTGGGAGGTGGTGTGACCTGGGGATCAGACAGCTGTGATTTTGCTCATGTCCAGTTTGTATCGTGTGGGATGTGTGAGGCCAAGCTGTGCAATATTCGAGGCTGGGGGACGTAACATAATGGATGAAGGTTTCACTGATGAGACTGACATGGGGACGTACACATGAATGTAATGAAGATGCAAACAACAAATGCGAAGGGGTCACCATCGATTCTCCTTCCGCTCAAATAAGAATGGTCTGCACGTGATACGCCCTGAACCCATTTACAGGGATCAACGTGACGTGGGTGGAAGTGCCGAGTTTAGCTCCCAGTGACTCTCAGCCCTTATCTTGAAACTAGAATTATAGACTTGACGCCTCTATTTGGTGTCTAATTAACTCAACGCCAGTTCAAAGATTTACATTGTGCACAGCATTCAATTTGCTCAAAAAATATCGTTCTTTCCCTTGGCAGACGTAAAATAGTGCAAATGCATAAGAACCTATCGATCCTGCCCTGCCCTGCATGAAGCACTTCGATTTTCTATCTACCAGTTTTATCGGAACACTTCAACCCCAGGGCATCAATGTGGACTTCAATAGCTTCCTCATTTCCCCTTCCCCCACCTCATCCTAGTTTCAAAATTCCAGCCCGCACTGTCCCCTTGACCTGTCCGACCTGCCCAGCTCCTTTTCCACCTAACCACTCCACCCTCTCCTCCCTGACCTATCACCTTCATCTCCTTCCCCACTCACCTATTGTACTCTATGCTACTTTCTCCCCACCCCCACCCTCCCCTAGCTTCAGGTTCTCTGCCTATATTCCTGATGAAGGGCTTTTGCCCGAAACGTCGATTTTGGTGCTCGTCGGATGCTGCCTGAATTGCTGTGCTCTTCCAGCACCACTGATCCAGAATCTGGTTTCCAGCATCTGCAGTCATTGTTTTTACCCAGTTTTAGATTAGATTAGATTAGATTAGATTACATTGTGGAAACAGGCCCTTCGGCCCAACAAGTCCACACCGACCCGCCGAAGCGAAACCCACCCATACCCCTACATTTACCCCTTACCTAACACTACGGGCAATTTAGTATGGCCAATTCACCTAACCTGCACATCTTTGGACTGTGGGAGGAAACCGGAGCACCCGGAGGAAACCCACGCAGACACGGGGAGAACGTGCAAACTCCACACAGTCAGTCGCCTGAGTCGGGAATTGAACCCGGGTCTCTGGCGCTGCGAGGCAGCAGTGCTAACCACTGTGCCACTGTGCCGCCCACAGTGCAACTGCATGTCTCCTCTTGCCAATTGAGAACAGCTCTGTGGTGTTTATTTACTCCAGCAGGCTAACTTTTATCAGTGCTCAACTGAAATTCAGATCTTGCGCTTTGCTGACTTTTCTCTGGCATGTCTGACACCTCCGCTTATTTCTATCACTCACTATTTTCAGCTCAACACTAAGATTGTTCAGTTTCCATAGTTGAATTGGAGATGCAGCAAGAAAGCAGTGTTGGTTCAGGTGATCCGCCAAGATCTCTTTGAGTGCTGCATCAGCTACAAAGGGCTGAATTGACTCCTACTACTTTTATTTCTTATGTATTTGTTTCCAAAGGATCTCGGTGTGTCGCTACTTGCCCTTGTTCTGCTGCTCCTTAACGTGAATATTTCCTCATTTTCATTTATCTCAGGTTATCTGAAAGCCGCCTCTTCTCTTTGAGACTGCACTATTCGACATCCAACAATGCTTGCCAATATTATTCAGATTCTCCAACTGCATGTCTCCTCTTGCCAATTGAGAACAGCTCTGTGGTGTTTATTTACTCCAGCAGGCTAACTTTTTTTGTGTGTGATCGACCACTTTCAGTATGGCTCTCAGTTGCTTTAATTTTTACCTGGTTGAATCAGTTATGCAAAAATAACGTCCAGTGGGTTCCTGAACTTCTCTCTGAACTTGGATAGAGATGCCACATAGACGATGGTGTTCGTGCAGCAATTCAAATTCCGCAGCATGTATGCAAATTGCTTAAATATGTACTTACCATCTCTACCTAAAAGATCATCAACATCGAAATAATATAAAATATACCACAGCCACAGAAAAATGAAGTAGCCAGATATGACGAAGAGTAAAATTATACTCCGTCTTCTACTCTCCATCTCTGAGTCGCTGGAATCTTCTCGGTTACTCTGACCCTTCAGACCTTTCCGGACTCGACTGGCCACTAAAATGTGTTTGACTGTCAGAGCGTTGAGGAACAGAATTAAAAAGAAAGGGAATACTGGTGTTAGAATCTTCTCAAAGTTGTTAAATCCTCTCCACACAGGGTCATAATAGTATGCATCTGAATTCATACAGTACCATGGTACATTGTTAATAATCTCATAAGGTTCAAATCTGAAGTAGATAGGGATATTTTTTAGAAAAAACAGACTGCTGGTTGTTGCGAGAACGACAGTTGCAGTTTTTTGAGTGCAGAATTTGGTTTTCAGTTTCTCGCAACAAATGGTGATATATCGATCAAAGGTGAAAACAATAGTGAACCAGACAGACAAGTCTGTGAGTAGACGGCATAGAGCATAGTGAACGCTACATACAGGGGTAATTTCCAAGAATGATGGTGGGAAAAAATCATGTTTGATTCTTTCGAGTATGATCTCAGCAATAACGAACAATAGATCCACCATAGCCATGGCCAGCAGGTAGCACCTGCTGCAGGACGAGAGACCACAGTTACCCCGAAATAGGATCCCAACCGTCAGTAAATTGACTGTAAGAGAGGGAGAAGGGGTAAAAATGATCAATGCAGACGAACATTCTCCATTACTAAGGCTAAGTGGTAAGAGTTCGTTTTCATCAACACAGACATGTTAAAATAATTAGTTGTGTAATCAATAAGTAAATCACCACAGTACTGAAAGTCACACCTCCAGTATTAATACATGTGGAACATAAGCATGAAGAATGCTGTTCACAAGAGGAAAGTGTTCAGTAAGAGTTTAAATAAGGAATAAATGGACAGGCAGATCAGAAACTACCTGATTCATTCAGACCAATTTTAGTTCAGGCAAGGCCAAAGCCTGAAGTTGTAGCATTCTACACAAAACGAGTACTCTTCCTCAAGCCCCAGACATCTCCCTTCGATAGAAATTGCAATCCTACTCTCAACAATAGCAGACAGTAGCAATTACATACTAGAAACAACAAAAAGGTATGTGCCATTTGCTCTGAGGCTGACGAACTATTGATGTTGAGGGGACTAAGCATTATAAAACACGGTTAAGAGAGGGTCAGCAGCCTGCAAGAGACAACCAAAAATGGCAGGATGTGTTCATATGTGTCCAGGAAGACGTGGAATGGATAGATGACTGTGTGGAGATTTAAGATTGTTAGAGACGGTTGGCTCAAATGCCAAGCTTCCGTGATGTATATACTACAACATTAATATCACGTAATCACAATCTTTCACAATTTCAGTCAAATCGAGAAATTTCAGCCAAAGCACAGACATGTTAAAATAGTTAGTTGTGTGATGAATAAGTAAATCAACACAGTACTGAAAGTCACACCTCCAGTATTAATACATGTGGAACATATGCATGAAGACTGCTGTTCACAAGAGGAAAGTGTTCAGTAAGAGTTTGAATGAGGAATAAATGCACAGGCAGATCAGAAACAACCTGATTCATTCAGACCAATTTTAGTTCAAGCTTTCAAGCCTGGATTCGGGGAAATATATAGCTCAGCTCCAGGAAATGCTGAATATAACTTTACTGCAAGACATAACATTTGGTGAAGCTCACTGATATAAATCGATAATGAGGTAAACATACAGTCAAATGGAACAGTTTTTTTTCTCAAATCTATGCAGGTACCCAGCCTCAGAGCAGTTCCTGACTCACAGATCCTAACCGTAATATATCGTCACTGGACTAAGGTGGACCATTCCACTTTCTTCTGTGATATCATTCGCTGGCAGTACTGATGAATTCACAGAGTCATACAGCATGGAAACAGGATCTTCAGTCCAATTAGTTCATTCTGACTACAATACCAAAATAAACTAACGCCATCTGCCCAAAATTGGCCATTTTTACTCAAAACATTTCTAAGTCATGCACTTAACAAAATGTATTTTGGAAGTATTCCGGTATTCCTCCGGGAGTTCATTTCACATACGAATTGTTCGCTGTACAAAAAAAATGTATTTCAAGCCCCTTTGAAATCTTTCCGCTCACATCTTCAAATTATAGGCGGAATGTCGTGAAATCTCTCACTGTCAGGTTAAGACACCCGCCATTGACCTTAATTATAGCCCTCATTAAGGTGAGCGGGGCAATGAATTTTTATGAACCGCTGAAAAGTCACGCCCGAACTGGCTACGCCTCTCCGGCCTCTCTTTCTAACCCAAGCACTTCATTCTCGACAACATCCGGGCAAATCTTTCCTAAACCCTCACCAACTTAACAATGTCCTTCCAATCATGAGCCGATCATAACTGGACACAGTACTCCAGAAAATGCCACAGCAACGTGCTGTGTAAGCTCAACATAAGATCCCAGCTCCTTTCGTCAAACTCAAGGCAAGCCTGTTCCGCGCCTCTTTAACCACCCTGTCTGCACGTGACGCGAAATTCAAAGATTTGTCTCCCTCAGGCCCTCGGGCTCGATACTTTACAGCTATACCCAAGGCTTCATTATGATTTGTAGAAGTCTTCCGGTTTTATAACCAAAGGTCTGTTCAGAGAGTGACACCTATTTTTGTTGCCCAGTACCTTTACTTTTGAGTTGGTTGCCATGGAGTTCAGGAACTCGATCTGCTCAAAATGTACTGGCAATGTAGTTTTAAAAACATAACAGAAAAGATCATTCCACGAGAGAGAGAGAGAGAGAGACGGTGTGGGGAATGGAGAGAGAGACAGAGAGACAGAGACAGAGAGAGAGAGACGGTGTGGGGAGTGGAGAGAGAGACAGAGAGACAGAGAGAGAGAGAGAGAGAGACGGTGTGGAGAGTGGAGAGAGAGACAGAGAGACAGAGACAGAGAGAGAGAGAGACGGTGTGGGGAGTGGAGAGACAGAGAGACAGAGACAGTACATGAATTGTACCATGCTTCAGAAGAATTTTGCGAAATGCATGTAATTCTAACATCAGACAAAAGAATCAATACATAATCTGAACAATAATTTTCAGAATATTCCAACCTCAATGAAGGATAATTACTCTATCCAAGCTCAAGCTTCTTACTCATTTCACCTGACTGCAATAGGTTTCCTACATTGGCAAATTTCTACAAACAGCAGTGTCTGCTTTCCACAGCATCTTTCTCTGAAATTTTGAAGAAACCTGCTGATCACTTGCGTTGCGTTCCTTTATCATGTGCCTGAAAGAGATTCATCGCCTGTCTCAAACCCACATCCAAAATTCTGTTCCTGTATTTCTTCGAAGCAACTGCAAGACCGCCCCGCAGATACCCGCCCAAACCAGCGAATTCTGCAGTCCACCCGTAAACTGGGGTTCTGCTGTTAAGGACTTCTTCTGCCTCTTGACCTCATTGTCTCTAAATGTACTCGCTTCTTTCATTCACTTGTCTTCAGACAGCCAGTGCGTCAGCCAGAATATGTTCGGTTGTTTTATTTTTTAATCCATGAGTTTTCTTCGAAATGCTTCTTTTTGAAACTTTTTTTTTTAAAAATGCGTTTCTGTCTCTTAAATTTAGAAACATAAAATCCAAGTTTCGTTCCATTCAATTTCTACACAATTGACTATAGTCCTTCAGATAATATTCATCGGCGATTTTGGTCCTCATGGAACGGTCCAACACTGTGTGCAATAATATAGTGGGGAGCGATTGAAATAGTGGAAGCAGCAAGACGAAACTACAGCGTTATCTCCGGGATATTTGACCCAATGTTTTGTTGCAGGTAACATTGTTGCCCACTGGACAATCACAAAAGCTATGTCAGGCACAGATTTTAACAGCCTCAGTGACTATCTTCACTCACCAGGCAAGCCAATGACAGCTACGACCACATAGAATATTTTCCTCACTGTTCGAATCAGAGCGTGCATTTTCAGTGCGCTGTAAGGTGTCTCTTTGCTTCTGTAGGCGAACCCTTTCAGTTTGATTCTGTGATGACCGATTACCAGGACCTTAAGTTTATTCTCATCAGTAGCTCCACGGGGACATTCGTTTTGCACAATATTCTAAAGTGCTTTCTTTTCCCCCTTCTTGAAAATTTGGAACAAACAAATGACGAGAGCTGACGTATTCCTCTGACTCTGAAAGATGTTTAGCTTGGGGAATAAAGTGGAAAAACTAAGACTCCCTTATGAATGCATTACACTGATTACGTGAAGTAACTAAACAGAGTTGGAAACTGTGACACCATCCAATTTGTAGGCGGCACGGTAGCACAGTGGTTAGCACTGCTGCCTCACAGCGCCAGTGACCCGGGTTCCATTCCCGACTGACTGTGTGGCGTTTTCACATTCTCCCCGTGTCTGCATCGGTTTCCTCCCACAGTCCAAAAATGTGCAGGTCAGGTGAATTGGCCATGCTAAACTGCCCGTAGTGTTAGATAAAGGGGTAAATGTAGGGGAATGGAGGGGTTGTGCTTCGGCGGGTCGGTTGGGGCCGAAGGGCCTGTTTCCACACTGTAAGCAATCTAATCTAATCTAATGCAAATGAATGAGTTTCAGAGGACAAACACAGGTCTGTTTGATTGAGGACAGGCGTGTCCCGCTATCATTAGTTGTAAACAGTGTTTCACACAATCAAAGTGAGCAAAGCAGATTTTGGCCATTTGCAAGGTCTTCTTAAGATTCGTGACAGACCTGACGAGTAAGTCGCACAACTCCTCATCTCTCCACCACTAACTCAGTCACTTTTCTTTGTGTTTCTTGCTCATTTCTACCCTGTTGAAGTTACGTTCGCCAAGCTCTCAGTCCCTATGCTTCAGAGTTACACCATGGTCTGTGAGAATGGTAGTACTCTGTTATATGGTTGTTCACGTATTGCCAATATCTTCGACTCTTTGGGTTCCACCGAATGACTCAACGATATAAATAAGTGAATTGCCTGTGCTTCAGGAAAAAAATGTTTAAGTGTAAATGTCTCATAAATGTTTCGAGAGAGTAGCCCCCACCCCCTTGGACTATCGTGATGATTTGTAATCTCTCTGAATGACTGTCTGGTTCTGATTTGAATGCTGTGATGTACCTGTTCATCCAACGCACGCATGATTATACCTTTACAAACAAAGTTAAAAATCACACAACACCAGGTTATAGTCCAACAGGTTTAATTGGAAGCACACTAGCTTTCGGAGCATCAATCCTTCATCAGGCGATTGTCACCTGATGAAAGAGCGTCGCTCCGAAAGCTAGTGTGCTTCCAATTAAACCTGTTGGACTATAACCTGGTGTTGTGTGATTTTTAACTTTCATTCATCACCAAACTCGCCAACTCAGTCCACTATTTCTGATGTCTGAAGGGTCGTCATGCTAAAGGAAACTGCCTGCAGTTAGATCCAGGTATTGGTGTATAACCAACAACATAGTGGGGCTATTATATTCACTCGTGTGCTGGTGTGGCAGTTGTTCTGAGAAGGTGATGGGAACAGATTCAGTTCAACACCGGCATCTCCAAATCATGTTTACAAACATAAGACGTTATACATGTAATTCTTGCTTCTACGTGTTTTTTTTTTATGTTCCCAGCCTTTCATGACACTTACCCGGTTATCCATGAATTCCCTATCTCCAGGAAGAACATAGTGGGGGTTGACACTGAGCGGAAGCTGACGTGTTTTTACTCAGACACGTACACCAGCTCGAAGAGCAGTTCAGACTCTTAGAACATTGCGCAACCTATGATACCTCAATAGTATTCCACATTGACTAAGTCACAAGTTTTGACTGAAACCTCCCCACTTGTCCAGACTGCATTTTCACCAGCGCACAAGAAACTCGTCATCATCCGGGTTTGTTTCAGCAATGAATTCCATGCTCATGATGCATTGCAGACAGTTTAAAAGACTGTTTTGACATGACCATACAAAATCATGACCACGACCTTCTATAATGACAAGATAACATTTGCTTGAGAACATCAACCACGACAAGTTCCCCTCCTGTTCACTCATCATTCTTGCACAGAATTATATCACTGCTCCTTCAGTGTCACTGGGTTAAAATCCTGGAACTTGCTCGGTACGAGTACCGCCGGTTCCCTGCACCACACTGAATCTATTCCCATCACCTCCTCAGGGCAACTGCACACGAGTGAATATAATAGCCCCACTATGTTGTTGGTTATACACCAATACCTGGATCTAACTGCAGGCAATTTCCTTTAGCATGGCGACCCTTCAGACATCAGAAATAGTGGACTGAGTTGGCGAGTTTGGTGATGAATGAAAGTCTGGGGATTTATCTGTGTGTGAGTGCGATTTTGGCGAGTAGGATATCGAGCTGGTTGGGATATGTTTACATTTAGTGATCCATGATGATCAGGTTATTACATTAGGTTTGGGTTGTACTGTCAAGAAAGTCTGGACTGCAGATGCTGGTGATCAGAATCGAAAGGTAGGCGGTGGAAAAGTACAGCAGGTCAGACAGCATCCGAAGAGCCGGAGAATCGACGTTTAGGGCATAAGCCCTTCAACAGGAGTAATGTGGAGTACTCATATCAGGGGAAGGTGCACGGAGACATTCAGTGCATGATTCAGATCGTGCTTCCTATGCTTTTTCTTGTTTCCCTGGGACATACTGTTACGCCGTGATTTAATCTCAGGTTAGGAGCCATTGCAAATATTATTAACTTGGACCCTGCTATGTTTAGAGGTTGTTGTGGGAAACGTGGGTGTTCGTGCTGTTGGGTGGGGATAAACGGCATGTGTGTTCACTGTGTGGTTAATATTGATCATCACGCGTGGTTTCGGAGATATGCATAGTGGTGGCCTTCAAGAAATTAGTCTTACTATCAATCTTCACTATCCCCATAATTCACTATGGACATGGCTGAACTGACTGAAGTCTCAAAGTTGCATTCTCATCCACCCCTGACAACAATGAACTTTCTTTTTTTACAGGATTCTCTCAATCCCTTCCTTAAAAGGTATTCAAAGTCTTCCTTGTCACCACAATTTCAGGAGAATTGTTCCAAAGTCTTTTAACTCGACCACAGCATGCAGGAACAGCGGTAGTCTACTCAGATTATCGAGTCTGCTGTGCCATTCACTTAGAATACAGCTGATCTGCTAATCACGGCTTCCGTCGTTCTCTTTTCCCCATAATCCTTTTCGCATCCTCGAATATCTTTGATTGCCCAATTTCAAAAACTTTCTGCAGTGAAGAATTCCGCAACTTGAGTACCCTCTGAGTGAAGCAATTGCTCAATACTCTGTCCAAACTGCGTGCCCCTTTATTCTGGGATCATTCTGTCAGGTCTGAGATTGATTCACGAGGGCAAAGAGTACGTTCTGTCTACATTTACCTCCATTCCACCTCCTTGGGTCATTCGCCCTCTTACCTCCCATTCTCCTGAATCCCAACGATTCCAACTCTTCACCCTCTTCTCCGAGGACAGGACTTCCATAAACGCTTGCAATCTCGTGAAACTTCTCTGGACAGTATATACCTCCTGAAACGCATTCTTCAGAGCATTGTAGGTATTCAAGAAATTCGAAATAACTTAGCATGATTATTTGGGCTGGAGAGTGTCCAAGCACGTTGATAACAGACAGGGATTTGCCACTTAGAATGGATTCACAGGTCGGCCCTACATGAAGGTCCAAAGGGCCTGTACTGATCTGTAACGTTCTATGTTGTATGATGAAACCTGAAGTCTGATCGTTTATTTGTGTCAGACTGTGGGCATAATTAAGCATCTTAGTGATAAAATTGGCAACTTACACAGCACTGGTGGCCCTCAGAACAATTGCATTTGGTCACCAGCGCACTCTACCCATTCAGATCGATGATAGAATTGACAAGACACTGAACTCATCCAGCTCATATAAACAAATGGCTACAAGAGCAGGTCAGAAGCTGGGAATCCTGCAGCGAGGAACTCACTTTCTAACTCCCCAATCGTGTCCTGCCATCGACATGGCACAAATCAGGAGTGTGAGGGAATGCTCCCCACTTGTCCCGGATGGGCGTAGCACCAACAACACACAAGGGCTTAACTCCAATCGGGGCAAAACAGACCGCTTGATTTGCACCACATTCGCAAACACCCAGTAGCAGTGGTGTGTTTCACTGCCAAGATGCACAGCAGAAATACAACAATGATCCTTAGTCAGCACTTTCCAAACCCACGACCACTTCCAAGTAGAAGGTCAAAAGCAGGATATATAAGTGAACCCCACCCCCTGCAAGGTCCCATCTGAGCCACTCACTATCACCACTTGGAGATTTATCTGCCATTTTATCAGTGTCACTGTGTCAAGATCCAGCAGCTCACTCCCAAATGGCACTGTGTCCCTACACCACATCAATGGCAGCAGTTAAAGATTGTGCCTCAAATTTGAAAAACAACCCTCCTCTCTATTGAAACCAGAGATGTAAGCATAAAAGACCAAGAAGCCCTGACACTGCTTGCACCAGACACTCCCAGGACACACACAGCACCAAGAGAAACACCCTGCTCTTGCATGATGATGAGAGGGGAGTGTTGGACATGGGTAAACAAAGTTACAAATCAGACAACACCAAGCCACAGTCCAGGGTTAATGTCTATTTGGACAAGCAGAGTTTGATTTAAAATAGTCGGGGGGGGGGGGGGGGTGGTGAGGCATGACTCTCAATCTCCATTGAGTTCTTTGATGATGTGAAGAGTCAGGTTGCGAAGGTCGAGCAGTGGGTGTGGTGTATATGGATTTCAGTAATGCATTTGATAAGGTTCCCCACGATAGCCTCATTCAGAAAGTTAGGAGCTATGGGATACAGGGAAACTTAGCCGTCTGGTCGAAAGGAGAAAGTGAGTGGTAGTGGATGGACAAGTGGTTTCCCGCAGGGATGTGTTCTTGGGCACCTCATCTTTGTAACATTTTATAAATGACTTGGATAATAAGGGGAAGGGTGGGATGGTAAGTATGCCAATGACAAAAAAGGTCGGTCATGTAAATAGTGTCAAGGGCTTTTTTTTTAAATGCTATAACAAAACATTGACAGGATACAGAGCCTGTCTGAGAAGTAGCATATGGTCTTCAACCTGGATAAATGCGAAATGATTCCTTTTGCAAAGTCGAATTTTAATGCTGAATACACGTTTAAAGATAGAATTTTCGGCGATATAGAGGGAGAGCGGGAAGTTGGGATGCACGTACATAGATCCCTTCAAGATGTTACCTCCGTTGATTTTTTTTAAATAAGGTGTACGGTGTTTTGGCTTTTCTTAACTGGGGATTGAGTTTGAGAGCAGCGACGTGTTGCTGAAGCTCCATAACAAAGCGGTGAGACAGCACTTGGAATATTGTGTCCACTTGTGGTTATCTTATTATTGGAAGGACGTAGATGTGTTAGAAAGGGTGCAGAGGAGATATACCGATATGCCGCCTGAATTGGATTGCTTGTCTAATGAAGAGAGTTTGAGTGAGCTTGGGATTTTCACATTGGAGAGAAGAAGGAAGAGAGGTGACTTGAATAGAATCGTACAAACTAATGAGAGGCATAAATAGAGTAGATAGCCAGAGTGTTTCCTCAGGACTGAAATGTCTGTCACGAAGTATCGCAATTTTAAGGTGATTGGAGGAAGGTACTTGGGAGATGTCAAAGGTAGGTTCTTTGTGCAGAGAATGATGGGTGCATGGAATGTACTGCCACCAGTTTTAGTGGAGTCAGAGACTTGAGGACATTTAGGTGACGGGTGGACAAGCGCAAGAATGGCAGGAAATTGAGGGGCGTGTAGATTACGTTGCAGTCATACACGTTGTGCACAAAACTTAGCACATCTTGGAAAATAAGTGAAACAGAGTTATTGAGGAACAGGGAGATCGACGTGCATGGGGGACAATGTGGGAACTTGGGACTGTGTTGAACAATTACCTCGGCTCATTTTCAATTGCAGGCCAGGCTCGAAAGGCTGAATGGCCTCGTCCTGTTCCTAGTTGCAATTCATTTCGCTCGCGATTGGGTATCTTAATTGTTAAGGGAAAGGGTCAGAGTGGAGAGTGTGGTGCTACAAAAGCACAGCAGATCAGGCAGCATCCAAGGAGCAGGTGAATCGACATTTTGGACATAAACCCTTCATCTATCTTTCCTGATGAAGGGCTTATGCTCTAAAAGTTGATACTCCTGCTCCTCGGTAGCTATCTATCCCAATTTTTATTCGAGAAAACCAATCTTAGCTTGAGTTAATCCAATCATCTTTCTGATATTGCATTTTATATTGAACCCTGTCAGTTGTTGCCTCGATTTCATCAAATGTGAGGGTCAAGCAAAGTTATGTTTGGCCCTAATGCTTACATTTTCTCAACAGGAATATAATTCTGTGAACAAATAAGTTAATCCAGTGGATCTGCATGCAGATCTTTATATATTATCAGATTATAATTCCCCTTTCTCAATGACGACATTCCTCCTTATCACAGTTTGTGCATCCTCAGCCTGTCAGCCCTTGTCTCGACTACCTGGTCATCAGGAACACTCTCCCTGCATTTACACCGTCAGAAGTTTGTAAATGCTTACGGAATCATCCCGTCACTCGTATAAGGTACGATGAATACCGTCCTAACTGAATGCAGTCTCTTCATTCATCACTCCTGCCATCGCTGATAAACCGATGTTGCTCTTCATCCAACCCGAGAAATTCTTCCTCAGGTAAGGACACCAGATTGTTCAATATTATACAATTTTAGCAAGACCTCCCTGCTCTGTATTCCAATCCTCTCGTGGTGAAGGCCAAAGTACTGTTTGCCTTCATCGCTGCCCTCTCCTCCTGCAGTGCTGACTTTCAGCCCAGGTGTGCGAGAGACATACACAGATCTTGTGACATTTCCCTCCTTTCCCAAACTATTCCCCTGGTTAATAATCCACCTTTCTGTTTTTACTTCAAAATCCTCACATTGATCACTTTATCTGCTGCAATGCAATTCATCAGTCAATTGACGTGTACAAACCACATTGAAGCATCCCCACATTCTCCCAATGGATTTGTGTTGTCTTCAGACTGAATAGATGTCTTTTAGATATTTCCTCTAACCCTAAATCATGGTTGTGAAAGGCTTATGTCCTACCACTGACCCTTGGAGTCCTCGCACTGAATCCTCGTCGACAGTGTGATGCTGGAAAAGCACAACAGTACAAGCAGCATCTGAGAAGCAGGGGAATCAACGTTTCTGACATAAGTCCTTCATCAGGAATCCATCCCGATGTTACTGAGCCCGGTGTTACATCACTAGACACTGAATGGTACACAGGAAATAACCTGCTTCGCCCTCCTGGGGAGGCGGTGACTTCGTAGTATGATCGCTGGGCTGTTACTCCAGAGACATGTTATGGGGACCTGGGTTAAATTCTGGCCACGGCAGCTCGAGGACTTTGAATTTAATAAACATCTGGAACTAAGAATCTCGTAAAGACCACAAATCCGTTGTCGAATGTTTGGAAAAAAAAAATGTGCTTCAAAAATGTCCTTCAGGGATGGAAACCGCCCTCCCTCACGGTCTGGCCAATATTTGAATCCAGATCCACAGCAATGTGGTTGTCTCTAAACCGCCCTCTCGGCAACTAGGGACAGGCAACCAATCCCGGTTTTGCTAGCAACCTGTGAATGAGTTGAAAAGTAATTGCATTTCCTCTCTGTGTCCTCGCTACTTCTGGGCGACCTTATTGAAAAGCTTCTCAAAGGAATGATTTCCCGTTAGCATCTCTAGTGGTTATATGCTCAAGATAAATCTCCAGCGGATGTGCCAAGTGTGATTATCCTTTCAGAAATGCTTGCTACCTCTGGCCGATTCTTCACATTTTTTTAAACGTGCTCTGATCTGAAAGCGTCTATCATGGACTCTACTCTTTTCACTCACGACTGATGTCAGGCGAGCAGGTCTATCATTCCTGGCTTTCAGGCGCCCTCCTTTCAAAAAGACAGAGTGGTAACATGAGCTAACCTCCAATACATGGCCAATGGAATGTTGTGCATTTTCAATTATGGATTGCTGACCAAAGCTTGGTGCAATTCGCTGAGACCCTTTAGATGCCCTTTTCTGGTCTTTGTTGGATATTGGGACATATCACATTTGAATAAAACTTGTCTCTGTCCTGTCCAATTCAAGATATGGTCATTATGAATTAACATTGAGGGAGAACCCTGTCTTCCAAAGCCAGGAATACTGAATATACCTATCAGTGTCTCCCTGCAGGCCACACTGAGCTGGCCTGATAGTGTAGTGAACATACAACTGCGACATAATTTCTGACTGCACTCCCCTGTTACACCATCACCCTCCCCAGTACTCAGAGCTGAATACCGATCAGTCAAGGTTCGTCAAGGAGATAGCCTGGACCCGAATTATTGCTCGAAGCAAGTATCAGGCGCTCAATTCATTCAAGTGTTCCAACAATACGGTTTAAGCAAAAACACACTTTATTCTTCTAACACAGTTGAATGCAAATTTTAAAAAGGTATAACTATATCAAAAGGCTTAACAATATAACAATTTATGCTGACTGTTCCAGCATAACAGCATCCCATAATAATAACTTTAGCAAAGTCAAATTCAGGCAAACTGGTATTTCTGGCGAGCTCCGTTCCTTGCAGTCCAAAAAAAAAGGAATGCTGAAAGAAACAATGCAGAAGCAAAGGAAGTAACCAGGCTTTTTGCTGCAGGAGAGAGCGAGTGCGTGCGTGTGTTTGTGTGTGCCTGTGTCTGTGTGTGTGCGCACGTGTGTGTGTGTGTGTGTGTGAGAGAGAGGAAGAGAAAGAAAGAGAGCTTTCTCTATCAGCAACAACGACCAACTCAAACCCCAACTGATTGCAAAACAAAAACCCAGTTCTGTCTGAGCATGACTCCACCATGCTTGTGTCTGATTTCAAAACAAAATTCCAGTTGCTCAAAAACTGTTTGCTCGCGTCTCCTGAAGTAGACATTGAGGCACCATTCTGGCAATACCTCGCTGCAAGAGAAACAGCACATCAACCTGCCAGTACTATCACAAGTTGCATGTGCATCTCCTCCTCTTTCGGCGTCTCCATGCTTGGTCGCCTTGCAATCCATTTCCTATGACGTACGATTGCATCTTTGAAATCGAAAACACTGAGATAACATTTAATTGCAGTGCAAGATATTATTCAGGTCTCGCTGTAGTCAGTGAGAAGACGTACTGTTAACAGAGCGTTAGAAAAGCAGGAAAAAATGGAATTGCAGGGCCAGCGAAGATGATTGTTTCTGCTCAATAGTAAGAGAGTTAATAACCTTGGATATACACCTGAGGGACCATACCCTACAAACGAAGAGCCTGATAGTGTGGGGGCTGGAGTCCTTTTTTCCAAGGCATACTGACACATCGTGCTAACCTGTGTCCTTCTGTGCTGTAAAATGTTCTGTTTCTATCAGTAGCCGTACATTCTTCCCATTACTGGAGAGAGTGTCTGCGAGGATTATACGTGAGCACCTGCAGTGAGCACCGTCATCAACTGCTGAATCAGCCCCCAGGGCTGAAACTGTAGTCTTGCCTCAGATAACATCCTATAGATACTTTTGGACGCTATGCAGACATCCTTGGTGCTCATTTGTTGAAATCTGTCGCACAGTTAAGTCAGGCTGATGGATTGCCATTTTACATCGGTGTTACTTGTGGCTCAGTAGTGAAATAGTTGTTTTTAAATCAGAGGTTTGTGTGTTCTCAAACCTTGTTAGCATGCTAGGGATCAGGGTTCCAACAAATATATGGCAAGGTAGAAGATTTGTTCTTTATCCTGTCACCAAATGTCATCACAAATGGAGCTGTCTGCGTTTGCTCTCTTCAACTAAAAGTCAATGGTCTCTCAGCCTGTTGTGTTCTACCCCCTTGTCACAATCATACTTGAATGTTATCAGTTATCTTCACTAATCCTCAATTCGAATCTGCACAAGCTTCTGTGTGAATGTATTAAAACACTCACATCAAATGTTTTAAACAGAATGCAAGACAACATGTCATCAACTGGCAATGTTTAATGCATGAACATAATGAAAATAAATTAAACGTCGATTACATCAATAATTTAGTTTGAAGTTGATGGATCACCCTGTCTATCACAATAAACTAAAACTGGAAAGTGACATGAGTGAGAAAGGATGACGGCTCAAACTGTCAGAAAGCATTCATTAGATCAACAATTACATCTAGTTCAGAAAGAAAATTCGAGGTGAATGTCACTATACAGCACCTCACCAGTGCAACAAACATCAGGCCATTCAATGTCCCCTGGTTTTTCAGGAGATTTCACAGAGTAATCACGGCTCTCCACAATCAATCGTGGTTTGGATTTCCAGGTCGAACTGTTTGAAGAAATCAGGCTTCACTAAGCACACGGTGTTCAATTTTCACAGTGATGCCAGTCCAGCTCCCTCGTTAATGTAAGAAACACTGGTAGAGCAGTTCTAAAACACTCCCAGTGCTTATTCACTCAAAATAACAGGATGCCACACACCCCATTTCTCCTTTCGTTCTGCTGATCCATCCTGGCCAGGCAAGTCTCGGACATTTGCTCATCAAGTTACTCTGTCTCTCTCTCCCTCTCTCTGAGTAACTTCAGGTGTTCGCTGTGCACTTTCCGACAGTGGGATCCACCCAGATTAACAGATTCTGTCTCCAACCTGAAGGCCGAACTGGCTCAGTTCCTGGAAGGTAAGGCAAGCGCAGATACTGAGCACGACCCCAGAATTACCGTTTAAAACTGTCAGCATGCCACTGATGCCAGCCACAGCTTTACACTGGCTCCTTCCCGGAAACCGCCAATAGGACTCCAATCTGGAGTGCAACTGCTTAAACAGCAGGGCAGAGATTAAGGCAACAATTTTCACACGACCACACACATTCTAGTTCTGATTTCCAGCAGGAATATCAAGCTTTTCTTTTCAGATGTACTGAACTGTATCTGCCACAACCTGACACAGGAAATAAACTAAGTCAAATACGGAGGAGAACAGGGAAATTGGCTCAAGGTTGTCAGCATTTCCAAAGCAACTACAAACAGTGACCGCAACTTTTTTTTTTGATAATTGCGTTTATATTTTGATTATTGCAGTCAGTACTATCCATAAGAACGTACCATTATCAGCAGACAGATTGTGGGGTTGGATATATCTGCGAGGGTTGTGGTCCGAGGTTCAAAACCGTAAGTGACCAGTTTCGACGGAGGTCATAGGCAAATCATCCACCCCAAAATCTGACAGAATGAGGCCCTGTAGATTGGGTTTCAGAGAAATAAAGAATCAGAGTTTTAAGAGAAAAAAAAGTGTTTACTGATGACAGTATGGCTCATAATAATAAAGATAGATGGTATTTAATAAAAAGCAACATCCAAAGGGTTTTGTACTGACTTCTTTCTCTGTACTTTACAAGCCGCAGAGCTGCAGACAGTAGTTTCACTCCTGAATCCTCCAATACATTATTACTCAGGTTTAGATTCAGCAGTGATTGGTTTGTGCTAAAACGGAGGTGAGGTCCTTGAGAGACGAACAATTACCAGCTTGGAGAATTGAAGCAAGCCGCACAGGAATCAAAGTCATTTGTACATAATAAATTTGGAGATACCATTAATAATGTGTTGTGTTTAATAGTAACACTGCTAAAGATTAAGTGCAGTTTGGAATAACAAGCCTATTACTGATGCTAAGACTGTAATGGTTATTTAAAACACTTACTGACATGACTAATGTCCAGGCATGTTGAACAACAGTTATTATAGATATGTTCAGAGGGTCTTGCACTTTACAATTCTCATTTTTCAGATCCGTAAAGCAAAGCTTAATCCTTGTATTTCCTAGTTCATTATTTCACAGATCCAGATAACATCAGCGACCCGTTTGTCCGGAGAGCCGAGGTGGGTTCCTCAGCACAAGACTCAGTGATACCATCTTAACAAAGGCTGAGGACCAAACATACAGTTGAAAGAGGAACTCAATATAAACTCAGAAAACAGAACAAACCTCCGCGAATAGCAATAGCACTGCGCTTGATATCAGGAGCAATATGCAGCGGCAAACATTCAGTTATTGTAAAAACAGTTACAGTCAGGTACTCTGAGGAGACTGTCCGGATTCCTCAGAGTCACAGACAGCACTTTCACCCTTGAATTTCCCAGTAAATTGTATCACGATGTAAACAAATGGAATGAGAAAAAAAACTCCAAACCGAACCTTCCTTCTGATAAATTAATCCCATCCCATATTCCAGCATTTGGCCCATATTGCTAACCAGATGCCTTCTAAAAGTTGTAATTGTCCCAGCCTTCAACACTTCCTCTGGCAGGTCATTCTGTAATACACCACCCTCTGCGTGACAAAGTTGCCCCTTTATCCAAGATCCCTTTCCAATCTTACCCCTCTCACCCTAAACCTGTCCACCTTAATCTGGATGCCATTATCCCAGCGAGTAGACCTTCTTCCGTTGCCCTGTTCTTCCCCCTAGTGAGTATATAAAGATCTGTGATGCCACTCTTCATCTCCGAAGATCCAGAGGAAAAATCCCAGTCTATTCGGCCTCTCCCGATTGCTCAAACATTCCAACGCTGGCAGTATCGTTGTAAATCTTTTCTGAACCCTTTGAATTTAAGGAAGAGAAAACTGTTTCCGTGCATTATCTCTATTCCACTAGGCACGAAATATGAATACTTTTTTTTAACTCAGTTATTAACATAGCTGATGATATATTATGATCAGTTTGTTTCTGAAAACAAAACTGAAAATCAGCTTCACTTAATAAACAATGACAGAGATATTCTGAGCAGATTCAGAAACTTTAATTGCCTACAGAAGCTTTCTCCGCGTCAGATTCCTGGACAGGGACTTCCTGCAACAAATTTGGGCAGGAGTGCACAAATCCACTCGTAAATAAGATCTTTGTGAAAATTAAAGATGTCAGTGTACCGTGGTCTGTCAATATAATTTCTCACTGCACTGTCAGCCAACTGTGACGGTTGCTGTGAAAGGTTAGAGATAAAAACACTGCAAATGCTGGATTGCAACGGAGACAAACAGAAGGCTGGAAGGATCCAGCAAGCTGTGCAACATCAGGTGCTGCAAAAATCAATGTTTGGTGTGTGAGCAGTCGTCAAAACTGGGTTTTGGTGTTTGGGGAGCTGGAGGGTAACGTTGGCGACAGAAGGGTGGTGGCGAAAGGGGCGGTAGAATGAGATATTGATAGTTGAACACAGGTCCAAGATGTTATGTCGATGGGAGGAATGAATCCAGTCGGAATCAGGAAGGAAGGGTCGTTCAGAGGAATGGAAAGAGGGCGAGGCTGTGAGGGGATGGGAAGGGAGGTTGTTTGAAACTGGACAACTCAATGAGGAGTCCGTCCGGCTGGAGAGTGCCCAGGCTGCGCAGTGAGACAAAAACGTAAACTGAGGGTATGTTTAGGCAAGCATCTCAGTCGGGCCCACACAGGGGCTGACCTGATCTCCCAGTCACTGCCCACTTTAATTCATCTTTCCACTCTCTTTCTGACCTGACCACCCTTGCCCTCCTCGATTGCTAAAGTGGGGCAGAACAGAAATTGGAGAACAACACCTAATTTTCTGCCCATTCGAAAGATGAATTGTTGTTCCTTGACAGGAACGGAGGGAGATGGATTGGAACGGGCATCGGAGCTTGGGAAGTGAGGTACTATAACTGGAAAACTCACTGGTGAGTGGTCCAATTTCAAGCAACCTCCCTTCCCATCTCCTGCCTCTTTTTCCAACCATACACCCTCCATTTCATTCATCTGATTCGTCCTTCCATCCAGCTGCCAAATGAAGCATTCCTCCCATCCATCTACCAGATCATACCCTCTACATGTATTCCCCTATCCGTACATCACCAGCCGCCCCGCTCCTTACCGAAATCCCGTTTCCTGACCCCCCTTATCTACAGATTCCCTGACACCTTCCCCTATTTCTGATGAAGGATTACACCCGAAACGTTGACCTCTCCACCTCCCGATGCTCCCGGGCTTGCTCTGTTCTTCCAACTGCCTGCTGGTTTTTCTGTGAAAGAGTTAGAATATAAGTTAAGTGTAATGGGAAGATAACACGTTGAGGACAGCACGTGGATGAGCTTGTAGCATGCCAGGTAGGTGTATGACCAGATAAGTCGAATAAAAAGCGTATGAGATAAGAAGAAAATTACGTTGCCTCAATGATGGGTTCGGGTCAACTTGCTCGTGTTTTGTGGGCAGACTGTAGCAGTAGGGTATCTGTTGGCTCTGACAGGTAAGAGAGGGCATCGGGTTCGGTCAGAGGTCAAAACTGCATTTCGTGAAGCAAGGAATGATTAGGGATAGTCAGAATGAGTTTTCATGTCAGATGTCATGGCTCAAAAATGAGTATTTTTTTGAAGATTTTAACAAGAATACAGATGAGGGCAGAATGATAGTTGTTGTCTACATCGAATGTTGACAAGATTCTGTACGGTAGATTGGTTAGTGAGTTTAGATTAGATTAGAGAGCTAGCAAATTGAATAAAAGTTTGGCTCGATGGTAGGAGAAAGAGGGTGGTGATGCAAAATCATTATGGATCCACTCTTTTCTTGTCATTTCTGGAAACGATTTGCATGAAAATATGGAAGGCATGGTTAGTAAGCTTGCGCATAGCAGCAAAATTCGAGAAATTGTGGACAGTGAAGGAGATCATTTCAGAATTCAACATGATCTTGATGAACTGGGCCAGTCGGTCGAGGAATGTCAGCTGAAGTTTATTATGGTTGAATGAAATATGTTGCATTTTATTAAGGCAAGCAAGGGCAGAACATGCACAGTTAACGGCATCGCCCTGGGGAGTGTTGTCAAACCGAGAGACCTAGGGGTACAGGTACAAAGTTCCATAATTGTACATCACAGAAGGCAGGGTAGTGAAGCAGGCGTTTGACATCTTTTGACTTGGTCTGTCACACCATTAAGTACAGGAGTTGGGACATCAACAGTCCAAAGATGTGCAGGTCAGGTGAATTGGCCATGCTAAATTGCCCGTAGTGTTAGGTAAGGGGTAAATGTAGGGGTATGGGTGGGTTTCGCTTCGGCGGGTCGGTGTGGACTTGTTGGGCCGAAGGGCCTGTTTCCACACTGTAATGTAATCTAATCTAATCCAAACTTGCAGTTGTGTAGGATGTTGATACGGACACGTTTGGAGTGCTGCATATAATTCTGATCGCCGTGCTATTGGAAGGATGTTATTACATGGGAAAGGGCACATAAAAGATTCTAAAGGATGTTACCGAGACGGCAGGGGACATGAAGTAAAAGGAGAAGTTAGAAACGCTGGGAAGTTTTTCCACTGGAGCATAGGCTGAGGTTATCGAGGTTTTTCAAATCACGTGGGACATACATAAGGTGAATACATAAAGACATTTCCAGAGCAGGGGAGGGTCCAAAAGGGAATAATTTTAAATTGAGGGGAGAAAGATTTAAAATTGAACTGAAGGGCCACATTCTCGCAGAGTGTGTTTATAGAATGAGCTGCCAGAGAACCTGGTAGAGGAGTGTATAATTACAACTTTTGAACGACATTTGGACAGGTAAGTGCACAGGAAAGATTTGCAGGGATATTGGTCAAATAGAGGCAAACGGGACTAGTTCAGTTCACAAAACCTGGTCCACATGGAAAGGGTGAGCCGATGGGTGTGTTTTCATTCTGTATGATTCTGAATATCAAGTTCGAGCAGGTAGGGAGAGTTATTGGGTTGGGGACATGGCTGGAGAGACTGGGGAATGTGGCAATGTGGTGTGAATGTGCTAGTCTCTGGAGTCTGTCGCTTGGGGAAAGACGTCAGTGCAGGTCAGGGATGAATCAGTGCAAGGCTGATGGGGTGAATACCAGGTCAGTGGCATGGAGAGTGGCAATGATGGGATCAGGACACATGCGTGTGAGGGCACATGATTATTTCTGGGGGCTCAGAGCGGCTGTTGGTGGGGCCTGAGTGTGTAAGCTTAGTCGCCAGCTGTGGTGATTTGTTAAGGCGTGGGGTGGGTCGTTGTGAATGTTTTGAGCGTGTAATTAGTCCAGGGAGGTGCAGTTTGTGGAGAGGGTGACAGTGCTGAATCGAGAATGGTTCTATCAATTTCGTACTGCATCGGGATTTACAAAAACGATGCACTTAATCATCTGAAGGTTCCCTGTGTAAATGACTAAACCAACTGAGAAGAAGTAACTTCCAGTTTCGAGGGTTTGGTGGTGGGGGAGGGGGAGGAATTGTCCATCATTTGTTTGAATATTGCAGTCAATTCCTACAAAATATGTCGTCAGCAGGTCTTTTGAACCGATCTCTCATGGTGGAATCATCTAGAAACTTACGTTTCTTCGCATTCACAGTAACTTGACCGCTTTGATTCAGAAGAGGCTTGCCCATCGAAAGCAGGTGGTAGTTTTGGAAGGGTGTTTTTCTAGCTAGAGATCAATTACCTGTGATGATCTGCTGGGATTAGTACTGGGACATCTGCTGTTTATAATACATATACATGTCTTGAATGAAACTGTAGATGAAGTTGGTTAGTAAGTCTGCAGAAGACACAAAAGTTGATGGAGTTGTGGATAGTGGAGAGGATTGTCAAAAGACACAGGGGGTAATAGATCAGCTGCACAAATGGGCAGGGAAAGACAGGTGGAGCTTAAGCCAGCTAAGTGTGAGGCGCTGCACTTTGAATGATCAAATGTTAAGTAACAGTATTCAGTTAACGGCAGAACCCTGAACAGTATCGATGTACAGAGGGGTTTTGGAGTTCAAATCTCACACTCACTGAAAGTGGACACACAAATAGACACGGTGGTAAAGAAGCTGCATGATATTTTTGAACTTATTTTACCGGGAACTGAATACAGGCGTCACGATGGCATGTTGCAAGTTTATAAGATTTTAGTTAGGCCACACCTAGCGTATTGCATACATTTCTAGTCGCCACATTACAGGAAGGATGTCAGAGTTTTGGAGGGGTGAAGAAGAGCTTTGCGCTTAAGGGAGAAGCTACCAAAACTGAGGTTGTTTTCTCTGATGCAATAGAGGCTAAGGGGAGATTTGATATGCATAGAAAGATTGATGGTCAGAAATTCTTTTTCACCAGAGTTGATATGCCTAATACTACGAGGTATGCATTTCAGGTGAGAGGAAGAAAGTTCAAAGGAGACATCAGCGGCAAGTATTTTACATATGAGTGGAATAAAATGAAATGTGTTGAGTTAGAGATAGTGGCAGATTCAATAGAGGTATTTAAGGGATACTGAGAAGCACATGAATGTTGATGCAATGGCAGGATATGGATCAAGGGCACGTAGAAGGTATTAGTTTAAGCTGGCGTCATGAAAGGCCCATTCATGTGCAGTACAGTCGTATACTCTTCGTTCTCTGTTGTAAATGGGATGGGGGTGATGATGGAGTGGAACATTAAAATGATGCTGCATCTGGAGATAAATCAATGGGATTGCAGTGCTGATGGACTGTCAGAGTCATGACAGGCGCAGTGACTGGCCATTGGGTTGGGAGTGACAATGTGGAGGAAGAGCAAAATATTGGTGGATTTGAAGATTGGCTGTTCAATGGGAATTTTGGAGAGGAATGTGTGAGAGAGAGGGAGTGATGATGTACACGAAGATTGTTGAGTGAGCTAGGACTGACGTGACACAGGTGGGCAGAACTATGATGGACAGGGAATCTGGCCAATGGGATGTGGATGTTCCGAATGATGACAGACGTGGTGACTGTCCAATGTGACGGCAGTGTCGATGAGATTGGAGTGGGAGGGCAGAGTAATGAACAGAACTCAACTGAATGTGGAGAGATAAAGTGGGACCTCATTGACACTTGCAGAACGCTAGACAGAGTTATGTTGGGTTTGGGGAATGGCCAATTTAATAATTTTAGTGGTGTAGGGGAGGAGAGAATAATAATGGACGTGGACACAGGCCAATGGGCGAGATTGCACATGTGGCTGGGTGTGGTAAGAGCGATGTGAGACCTGGAATCTAGTAAATGTGGATACAAAAGCTGCAAATTTGGGATGGAGTGAGTAATTGTGAGGCGGATTGGAGATTGATAGTGAATATGGTGAGTGCTGATGCAGACGGTTTGGAGAGTAAAGTTGGTCATGGGCACGGAAGAATGAGGTGGGAGTTACGGTGTGTTAGTGAAGAGACTGGTGGTGGTCATCCTGACAAGCTAGTTTTGCATTGGAGTCATTGTGGTGAGTCATGGAGAGTCGTTGTTAGCATTACACTGTCCAACAGAGTGGAAATGGCCAACGTATTGTTCTGATCGATGTGGTTAACGGTAACGATGGAAACAGTGACCGCGAAATTGGATTGGTTTGCAGGTTGTATGACAGAGTTATGATGGTCACAAATACAAGCCAATGAGTGACATAGGTGGGCGTTGACGTGATGATGAAGATAGTGACTGGACATTTGAAGTGGAATATATGTGTTTTGTAATTTGGACTTGATCATGATAGATGTGGAGACTGATCTGTTCGAAATAAGTAATGTGGTGTATGAGCAAGAGTGCTAATAGTTGTGGCGCCTGGCCATCGAAGTGGGAGAGATGGTGGTGTGGGATGTGACATTTTTGATTGACTTCTGATCTGTCCAGTAGTATGAGAGCATTGATGAGGGTGGACGTGCGATTTAAAGGACCACTAAGTTTTGACAGTAACGATGCATTGGAGTGGAAGGACTTGTGGTGGTTGGACCTTCTTCCAAGGTACTGTAATGTGGGCAGAAAGACTGATCAATAGGCTGGGAGTATTTGTGTGGAGATGAGATGGAGTGACTGACAGATGGATTGATATATCAGTGAAGAGGGATAAACTGATTAATCACATCGATATCACCAATGGGTTAGGAGTCCTGGTGGGACAGACTGATTATGGAAATTGAGTTGAATAATGGGACAGAATCAATAGCAGTCAAGATGGGGAGAATGATGGTGAGATGGAAAAAGCTGTAAGTCACAGGAAACTAATTTATAGCCCAACAAGTTTATTTAAATGCACAAGTTTCAGAAAACTGTTCTTTCATTATGTGAAGTGCAGGGAAGTGGGCGGCACGGTGGGACAGTGGTTAGCACTGCTGCCTCACAGCACCAGAGACCCGGGTTCAATTCCTGCCTCAGGCGACTCTCTGTGTGGAGTTTGCACATTCTCCCCGTGTCTGCGTGTTTCCTCCAGGTGCTCCGGTTTCCTCTCACAATCCAAAGATGTGCAGGTTAGGGTGAATTGGCCAGGCTCAATTGCCCATAGTGTTAGGTGAAGGGGTAAATGTAGGGGAATGGGTCTGGGTGGGTTGTGCTTCGGCGGGTCGATGTGGACTTGTTGGCCCGAAGGGCCTGTTTCCACACTGTAAGTAATCTAAAAAAAGAAGTGCACTACCTCAGAATACGGAGAGATAATGGCAGGATGGTTCTAAACTAATCAGAGTGTCAAAAATGAGTACAAATAGCGTGAGTGGACTGTAGACAGGCTCAATAACCAGATTTTGCAGGTGTCAAGATCTGTATACCAAGTGAAGGGATGAATGATAAACCGATTAATTAAGATTAAGCGAGTGATGAGTGATGGCACGGTGGCACAGTGGTTAGCACCGCTGCCTCACAGTGCCAGAGACCCGGGTTCAATTCCCGCCTCAGGCGACTGACTGTGTGGAGTTTGCACATTCTCCCCGTGTCTGCGTGGGTTTCCTCCGGGTGCTCCGGTTTCCTCCCACAATCCAAAAATGTGCAGGTTAGGGGGAATTGGCCATGCTAAATTGCCCGGGGGTAAATGTAGGAGAATTGGTCTGGGTGGGTTACGCTTTGGCGGCTCGGGGTGGACTTGTTGGGCCGAAGGGCCTGTTTCCACACTGTAAGTAATCTAATCTAAAAAAAAATGATGGAATGGAGACAGCCAATAGGATGGCAGTGAGTGTGCAGATGTTGGTTTACAATGATGATTACCATTTACACTGACGACAGGGATATTATAACGTTAGTTTTGGCTGAGAGGGAGGACAGAGTTTTAAGGACTTAGAGGCTACTCAATGTGATAGAATGTTGTGGGGAACCAGAGAACGGATTTACACGATGGCTGGCCACAAAGATATGAGTGAATGTCCGGGGTTGGGCAGCGTAATGCTGCTCATGCAGTCTGGACGATCTAATGTGAGGGATGGTGTGGTGTGGGGCAGAATGATAAGGGACATAGGGATGAAACAATAGAATGGTAGCAATGGGGATATTGGGAGGAACACTGTTGAAGCATATGGTGAGTGGCTCAAGATATCGGAGTAACGTTTGAGCGGGTGGGGCAAGAGTTGATGGGTAATGTGATTAGTCCATGCTACTAAGAGTTGGTGGAGCAGGAGGAGAAAGTCACGATGGACTTCGTGACTGGCCTAATGATGTCTGACGAATGGTGCAGTGGGAGGGACGAGTGATGATAGAAATGGAGACTGACCCAAAGTATTGGAAAGATTGTGGTGATTGTGGTGATGACTCGTCGTGGGCGGCACGGTGGCACAGTGGTTAGCACTGCTGCCTCGCAGCGCCAGAGACCCGGGTTCAATTCCCGACTCAGGCGACTGACTGTGTGGAGTTTGCACGTTCTCCCCGTGTCTGCGTGGGTTTCCTCCGGGTGCTCCGGTTTCCTCCCACAGTCCAAAGATGTGCAGGTCAGGTGAATTGGCCATGCTAAATTGCCCGTAGTGTTAGGTATAGGGGTAAATGTCGGGGTATGGGTGGGTTGCGCTTCGGCGGGTCGGTGTGGACTTGTTGGGCCGAAGGGCCTGTTTCCATACTGTAATGTAATCTAATCTAATCTAATCTTGTCCATGTTATGTGAGAGTTGGTGGATTAGGTGTTGAGACGTTTGATGGACATGGCGAATGGTCTATGCTGCATAAGCGATGGTAGAGCAGGAGGAGAGTGTGATGATGATCATGGAGACTTTCCCGTGTGTGAGAGACAGATGGTGCATTGAGAGGGGCATTGACAGAACGTGGAACATAGACCTGTACAACGCAAGAAAGATCCCTTCAGCCCACCAGATTGTGTGGAACATGACGCCAAATTAATCTAATCACGTTCCTCTGTTCCCGATCCATATCTCTCCATTCCTCAAACTTTCATGTGCTTATCTAAAAGTCCCTGAAGTGCCCCTATCGCATCCAGCCACAACACCATTCAGATGTTTACCACTTTCTGTTCAAATAAATACACCTCACGTTTCTTTTGAAACTTCTCACTCTATCCTGAAAGTTCAACTCTCGGAAATAATTCCGACTGCCAATGCTACCTATGAATATCATTATTTTAAACAATTCTACCAAGTGTCTCCTCACCCTCCATAGCTTCAGAGAAAGCAAAGTTTTTTTTTTTCACCTCTCCTCACCCCTTATGCTTTCTAAACCAGGTAGGAACCGAATAAACTTATTCTGTGCTCACTCCATAGCCTCCACGTCCTTCCTGTAATGTGACGACCAGAATTGAATGCAGTACTCTACGGATGGCCGAACCAACCTCTGACAAATCTGTAACAAATCATCCTGACTCTTGTACTCAGTTCCCTGAGAAATAAAGGTAAGTGTGCCATACGCCTTCTTTACTACCTTATCTGCGTGAGTGGTTACGTTGAGGAAGCTATGGACTCGAATCACAAGTCCACTCTGTACATCAATGCTGCCCAAGGTCCTGACATTACATATATACTTTTCCTTGGCCCTTACCTAGGTTAAATTCCATCTGCCATTTCTCTGCCCATATCCATAACTGATCTGTATCCCTCTGCATCCTCTGGCAATATTCAAAAGTCTCCACAACTCCACCGGTCTTTGCTTTGTCTGCAAATGCACTAACCCGGTCATCTTGACTCGACAATTTGGTGCGAGTGCAGAGTGATGATCAATAATTGTGACCAGTCAATGGAAAGACAGTGATGAAAAGGTTGAGTTGAGAATAAATTTCGATAAGAATAGAACACTTTGCAGAGTGAGGTCATAATCGAGCACAATGCCCATGGTCTTCCCCCTTCAATGAACTCTCATCTCAGTTTAATTCCACGTCCTCCCCTCCGAATGATTTATTTCTCTCCCTGGAAAGCGATGCCTTTTTGTGTGATGCGCCCCGACAATTCAAACCTATATTTTCATCTCCATGCAGTTTGCAGAGACTGAGAATATTGGAAAAGGAGAGGGGCAGTGGGCCGATTGATCCTGTTCTAATCATTCAATTTGATCACTCGTGATGATCCAACTCAGGCCACGGTTCCTTCAATCCTCATATTCATTGGGCCCTGGAGCCGAAAACAACAGTTATCTCCATCTCGACAACAGTCTGTGTTTTAATGTCAACTTCTATCCACGCCTCTGCATTCTGCAGGCCCTTCATTCTCTGGGTGAAGACATTTATTCTCAACCCTGTCCGAAATAGTTTATTTTACACCATATTCTTAGACTGCGTGCCTCTGTCCAGAATATCCCTCTTTCTTTTACCTTGGCTAGTTGGAATGTTGTGGTTTCCTTTGATTCCACCTCATTTTCTTTTTTCGAAACGCCAGTGAATCCACACTTCGCCAGTGCAATCTTTATTAATCCGTCAGTCTTGCTTTCCCAAGAAGCAGTTCACCAAATGATTGTTGCGGTTTCTCCATCGCCAGCGCTTTCTTCATCAGACAACGAAACAAAAAATACTCGCAAAGCTGCATCTCCTGTGCTGCCATTTTTAGTCCCTCTGTCTTTTACCGTGGGAGCACTCAAAATCTTTTCACTTGCCCACCCTCCCTATTTTCAATATCGTCATAAATTCGATCAATTCAGTTCCAAAGAATATTCTTCCTGGAATGCAAACTGTTAACTGATTCCATTGTCAGAAATGCTATCTGGTTTGTTGCGCTTTCCAATGACCTTCTGTTTCTATTTCAGATCTTCAGCGACTGCAATGATTTGCTTTTATTTTGAAGGTTAATGATTAAACACTTAATCATTAAGTGGGTGGCACAGTGGCACAGTGGTTAGCACTGCTGCCTCACAGCACCAGGGTCCCGGGTTCAATTCCTGCCTCAGGCGACTGACTGTGTGGAGTTTGCACGTTCTCCCCGTGTCTGCGTGGGTTCCCTCCGGGTGCTCCGGTTTCCTCCCACAGTCCAAAGATGTGCAGGGTCAGGGTGAATTGGCCATGCTAAATTGCCCATAGTGTTAGGTAAGGAGTAAATGTAGGGGTATGGGTGGCTTGCACTTCGGCGGGTCGGTGTGGACTTGGGCCGAAGGGCTTGTTTCCACACTGTAAAGTAATCTAATCTAATCTAATCTTAACAATCACACGACACCAGGTTATAATCCAACAGGTTTATTAAGAAGCACTAGCTTTCGGAGCGTTGCTCCTTCGTCAGGTGGTTCTGGCAACGGCAACTACAAATAATGATTAAACAAATGTTGTTACTAACGAGACAGATAACCTATACTGTTCCCTTATAAATAGATTCCAAATAGCCGTTTACTACCATAACATCAAACCATCAACTCCTGTAAATGTGAAAAAGTAAGAGAATCCTGACAAGGTAGACTAATGAATAGTTTAATTATTAGATAAATCTGCACAAATGGATATGTCAGTACATTTCTCAACTGTTGTCTGAATTTTGTTTGAGTCGTGGCATATATTGCAATTTTAATGCAGCAACTAAGGAGCAGCAGCATAAAGCCTAATTCGTGCACACAATCCTGAAAATGCAGAGACGGTACATCCCAAACTGTAAAACGGCCACCACAGAGAATAAAATATGAACAATGACCATAAGATGATGAAATTGGCTGAGAGAAGAAATAGCAGCATCATGGGTTCTCTTCGACTCTCCATCTGTTCACCTGTCAGAGACTAGGCGCTGCCGGGAGACTGGAGCCTTCTGTGGGCTTTGTCTGTCACTGAAATGTTACTGACCGTCAAACTATTAATCTTTCCTATCAGGACAAATGTAAAACATGCATTTTGAATGTTATTGATCAACTCGATTGCACGAAAGACTGGAGATCACTGACCATCCAAAGTTACCAAACAAAACAAAGTTACCAAGCAAGTTACACCACCGATGCCAATGTTCAGGTATAAAATTCCAGTATATATTATTGAAGCAACTGATTATAGTCAATCACAGGAACCACAGCCGCCGATTTCACACTGCAAAATCGACATTTCAGCCTCTGGCCAAAAATAGCCACAATTCGATCAAAAGTGAAAGTGATGGTGAACCAGACAGAACAATAGACACAGGTGAGGTGCCGGAAGACTGGAGGTTGGCAAACGTGGTGCCACTGTTTAAGAAGCGTGGTAACTATAGACCAGTGAGCCATGCCCATGTGGGCATGTTGTTGGAAAGAATCCTGAGGGATAGGATACACATGTATTTGGAAAGGCATGGACTGATTAGGGATAGTCAACATGGCTTTGTGCGTGGGAAATCATGTCTCATAAACTTGATTGAGTTTTTTGAAGAAGTAACAAAGAGGGTTGATGGGGGCAGAGCGGTAGATGTGATCTATATGGACTTCAGTAAGGTGTTCGACAAGGTTCCCCATGGGAGATTGATTAGCAAGGTTAGATCTCATGGAATACAGGGAGAACTCGCCATTTGGATACAGAACTGGCTCAAAGGTAGAAGACAGAGGGTGGTGATGGTGGAGTGTGGTATTTCAAACTGGAGGCCTGTGACCAGTGGAGTGCCACAAGGATCGGTGCTGGGCCCTCTACTTTTTGTCATTTACATAAATGATTTGGATACAAGAATAAGAGGTACAGTTAGTAAGTTTGAAGATGACACCAAAATTGGAGATGTAGTGGACAGCAAAGAGGGTTACCTCAGATGACAACAGAAAGTTGGTAGATGGGCCAATGGGCTGAGAAGTGGCAGATGGAGTTTAATTCAGATAAATGCGAGGTGCTGCATTTTGGGAAAGCAAATCTTACCAGGACTTATACACTTAATGGTACGGTCCTAGGGAGTGTTGCAGAACAAAGAGACCTTGGAGTGCAGGTTCATAGCTCCTTGAAAGTGGAGCCGCAGATAGAGAGGATGATGTGAAACTTGAAAGGGTTCAGAAAAGATTTGCAAGGATATTGCCAGGGTTCGAGGATTTGAGCTATAGGGAGAGGTTAAATAGGCTGGGGCTGTTTTCCCTGGAGCGTCGGAGGCTGAGGGGTGACTTTATAGAGGTTTACAAAATTATGAGGGGCATGGATAGGGTAAATAGGCAAAGTCTTTTCCCTGGGGTCTGGGAGCCCAGAACTAGAGGGCATAGGTTTAGGATGAGAGGGGAAAGATATAAAAGGGACCTAAGGGGAAACTTTTTCACACAGAGAGTGGTACATGTCTGGAATAAGCTTCCAGAGGAAGTGGTGGAGGCTGGTACTATTTCAACATTTAAGAGGCACCTGGATGGGTATATGAATAGGAAGGGTTTGGAGGGATATTGCCCGGGTGCTGGCAGGTGGGACTAGATTGGGTTGGGATATCTAGTCAGCATGGACGGGTTGGACCGAAGGGTCTGTTTCCGTGCTGTACATCTCTATGACTCTATAATCAGTCGGTGCCCAAATCAGAACGGCATGGATATTATACTCAAGGAGAGGCATTAAGGAATAAATTTAATAAATATTCGGAATATGTCTCAATATCACGTCAACAATAATGACTCAGAGATCCACGATGGCCCGAGCTAGCAGGCAACGAGTGATGCATTCATTTCCTATGAAGTGGTATAAAAATTGCCATTAAGTTAACTGTAAGGAAGGCAAAAAAAAAACCGCATTATTCATCAACCAACAGGAAAAGATGCCAGTTTGACTTTCAGAGTGTTGAGATTTTCAAATCAGCTACTTTTATCTAAACTGACTAAAGAAATTGTTTGAAAGGTTTTAAAACATGATACACAGAACAGCGGGAACACTCACTCCTCAAATGAATGCATACACATGCATGAGAACAATGTGTGAAACTGTCATCGACTGGATCACCAGAAAGTAGACACTAATCACTCCTTGACAGTTCTGAATGTCAAAGATAAAAGCCTTGCAAATCCTGCCCCAGCCACTAGAATATAAATGGTCTTTGGAAATGTATGTCCACTGCAGTGAACAAATGGTGTGTGTGTGTGTGTGTGTGTGTGTGTGTGTGTGTGTGTGTGTGTGTGTGTGTGTGTGTGTGTGTGTGTGTGTGTGTGTGTGTGTGTGTGTGTGTGTGTGTGTGTGTGTGTGTGTGTGTGTGTGTGTGTGTGTGTGTGTGGTATCAAGAGAGCTAAGAGTAATGGGAAGTATGAGGTAATAACGGAGTATGGCATGAGAGTGGACAATGGATTCATGCAGAACATGGAATACCAGGGGAATGTGGAATGACACAGAGTGAGAAGAAAAAGGGTTGATACGTGAGAAGAGAATGAAAGCACGATGTCATATAAGAGGAACCTGCTGAGTTACAGGGAGCGTGGAGTGCGAGCAGTAGTGGGAGAGCCAGCTGTGCATGAGGCGACAACAGGGTCAGAAGGGGCAGAGGAGTGAAGAGTGGCAGGGATATTGGCCGTTACAAGGGGGTTTGCTGTGACCACAAAGCCAAAAGTGACAGAGTTGTTGCACTGATGGGAGTGTGAGGGTCTCAGAGCTATTAGCAGTAATGCATAGCTGAAAGATAGAGGAAACTGAACCAAACAGGGCTCCAGTGTGATTCTGGAGACAGAATAATATCGAAGTCATCACTAGGACATCTCTGGCGCTGATGTTGCCATCGTTACAGAGCAACATTTCCGGAGACCCAAAGAAATTAGTGACGGCAGAACAGCAAGAACAAACAGCCAGGGTGGGAAGAATGTAGGAGGCAGGAGTGATTGTGAGGTATAAATTCTGGCCTGGGAGGAAGGCGCAGATCAGGAGCCCTCATAGCAAACAAATGATAATGCTGTAAAATTATTAGAAAGACAACGAATGGCTGCTGCCTGGATTACTTGACCTGACAAATATTATATTCATAAACTAAGAACTCTTGACACTCTACCTGAAGCACAGACAGTACGACATGCCCCATCTCCCCACGGGCCATTAGAAAACTCAAAGTGAAACTAAATTGCGATTTATCCAAAAGTGCAATTAAACCAATAGTGTAATTGACGCAGAAATGTAGCTGAGATAAAACTTTAATTAACTTAACTGACTTGCCATTGTTAGTAAAGTTTTGAACTGCATTCTGTGGATTGGATAATGGTTTCAGTGTAGATCCAGAGGGAGTCATTGAGGACTTCAATGGAGCTCAGCAGGCACACCACCAGTGGAGATCGTGGCAGAATTAATGACTTTTTAATACCAAAGTTAAACAAGATAACTACAGCCAGTAACTCGATGGGAGTACATACCAGGAACTCCAACAATAACCAAGATGGGATAATGAAAGAATTGGAAAATATGGACCAAATTTAACATCGAACTTTCTGACCAAGCCACTGAAGAAAGAGCAAAGAGACCAGGATAAATCTCTTTCCATTGTTGCAACATTCTGATCTCTTGTTTCCAGATTTGATCCACTAATAGAACTTTCTGATGTCCTGTTCTTATGTTCAGAACTCTCCACTCCCTTTTCTGAAGCTGATGATCCCTGTTACTGTTATGGATGAGGCTCTCCCACTATGGAATAACACGCTGAAAACAGTCCCGTGTGACGAGAAGACAGAAAGACTCCAGTAACACAAATACGATCCATGGAAACTGACGTTAATCGCAGTCATTGAGAGCAGGGAGGGTGGACTCAGACAACTGCACAGGCCAGGTCTGGATGTACACTACAGAGGCATGACAGGTCGCATTCATCAATTCATAGACTTCCGCAAAATGCGAGGAAAACATTCAGCCCCTCTGCTGCTTCACGGTGTACTGAATACCCTCATGTCATCGTTTCCATTTCGGCTCATTGGCGGGATGACAGCAAATAAAAACGTAAATCATCCTGATTGTAAGGAGGTTTATCGCACAACCGTGTGTTCCAAACTTTCACAACGCTCTGGGTGAAAGCAATATCCAATGACTCTCATTTTAGCATTTGTACCTCTGAACATTAATCTATGCAAACCATCATTGATCCCTCAATACAAGGAAACAATGTCTTCCTGCTTAATACATTTGCCACCTTGATAACTTTATGCATTGCAGTTACGGGGATGGCATGGTGGCTTAGTGGTTGCCTTCCACTCTCAGGGTTCACAGTCCAATTGTTCAAAGCTGAAGTTGCCCATTGTGCTCAGGGATTTGTCGGTTCGGCGCATTCATCAGGGGAAATGGAAAACAAAAGAGTAGGGTAATGGGGCATTCGGCGGAAGGGCCTCATTCCATATTGTAGTGATTCTGATTCAAATTCAATGACACTGCTCAGCCTCCTATACTCGGAAGATAAATAAATTACAATGAAAGGTCAGTTTGAATTATTGGATGCGCCTTTCCGCTACATCTCTTCTCCCCACACCACTGCCCCAACACCTCACCACCACCAGTAACGCAGCCCTCTGTTCAGCATGCTCTGATACTTACTGGGCGCAATAAATTGCTTTCAGCTTCTGGCAACAAATTTATACAAATCAATCAAATGTGTAAGCGATAATGAAGCTGAGCACAACATTGTGTGACTGAAAAGGTAAGCACAAAACAAGATTTTACCATGGTATAAACATCAGAAACAGAGGATTTGAATGAATGTGAGATTGCTTGCTGTGTTGGAAGGTTCAGTTTCAGACGTTTTGTCACCCTTCTAAGCAAAATCATCAGTGAGCCTCCAGTGAAGCACTGGTGTTCTGTCCCGCGTTTGATTGGTGTGTTTAGCTTTCTTTGAGTGTTGGTGATGTCATTTCCAGTTCCTTTTTCTCAGAGGATGGCAAATGGCGTCCAAATTGATGTGGTTTTTTTGATAGAGTTAGATTTGGAATGTTACGTCTCTCTACTTGGCTTGTCCGAGGACGGATGTGCTGTCACAGTAAAAATGGTGACTTTTCTCACCTGTATGTATGGAAATTAGTGATAGTGGGTCATGGCTTTTTTTGTGTGTGTGAGGCTAATTGATGTTTATGTATCCTGGTGACTAGTTTTCTGCCTGGTGGTCCAATGTAGCGTTTCTTCCAATCCTTGCAAGATATTTCATAATTGACGTTCATTTTGTTTGTTGTCTGTCCAGGATCTTTTAAATTCAACAGCTGATGTTCAAGTGTGTTGGTGGGTTTGTGGGCTACCATGATGCCAATGTCTGTCCATCGTTTCAGAGATGTCTTTGGTGGAGGGTAAAGTGTCTCGGACTTCTGCTCTCGTTTTGTCTGCTTGCTTCTGCTTTCTGCTTAGAAATTAGTGGACTGTGATTATTGTTTACCGGTGAATCATTTTGACAGTGGTTTTCTTCTGTTCTTTGCAATTCTTCAGTGCTGCAGTGGCTCGTTGAACTTACGTCCTCATGCAGCTTTGGATGATTGCTTCTGTAGTTCAGTATTTGCTCCGTATGTGTTGTTTTCCGATAGACGCTGGTTTGAAATTCCCCAATGGCTGATTGCTGTACTGTGACATCTAGGCAAGGGAGTTTCTTGGTGTTTTCTTCCTCTTTCGTGATCTTCTTGAAGGTTTCCTCTAATTTGCTTCGTTTCGTGAGGGAAAGGTGTCATCTACGTGGCAGACCCAATTTTTGGGTTGGATAGTTTGTAGAGCTGTGTTTTTGAGCCTCTGCATTACAGCTCCTGCTATGATATCAGTGCTCCCATGGATGTTACATTGATTGTCATTGAAAGTGAAGTGTCTGATGAGGAATAGGCCTCCTTGTTTGCCTTTGATGATGAAGTTGGCGATGTGTGGTGTTTGTATCTTTGGCTCTTCCAATCGTGTAGTCATTTTTTCTTTAGCAAGGTTGTTGCTGATGCAGCTGGACAGGGCTGTTACTTCAAAGGATATTATTATTTCATCCTCTTTTATCTTGGTATCTTTGATGGTGTTCATGAATTCTTGGGAGGAGTGTATGGAGTGGCTTCCGTCTCTACTGGGTGCTTTAGTCTGTTGTGCAGTTCCTTCGCTAGTCTGTAAATTGGTATTCCCCGCACTGAGAGTCTGGGTCAGAGGGGGGCTCCTAACCTGTGAATTGTGGTAGTCCATAGAAGTGTGATGCGTTGGTTCCATCTGGTTCCATTTGTTGGAAGTCTGTCTTCTTCTGTCTGAATTCTTAAATTTTGAGATTAAGGCTGTGATTCAATTCTCTGATTGTGGGGTTGGGTCTAACGACACCTGTTGGTGAGTGTCGGTATCTGCAAGCAGTGCGTTCTTTTTTTATAGTAACCACAAGAACATAAGAATGAGGAGCAGGGGTCGGCCATCTTCCTTCAACCCTGCTCCGCCACTCAATACGATTATGGCTAATCAGTTCATGGACTCAGCTCCACTTACCCGCATCTTCACAATACCTCTTAATTCCTTTCTTTTTTCAAAAAAAAAGTATTTACTTTAGCTTTAAAAGTGATTATTAAAGTAGCGTCAACTACTTCCCTGGGCAAGGAATTCCATAGAGTAACAACCATCTGGGTGAAAAAGTTCCTTCTCAGCTCACTTCTTTACCTGCCTCTTCTAATATTGAGACCATCTTGTCCTACTTTCACCTGGTGGGCGGCACGGAGGCACAGTGGTTAGCACTGCTGCCTCACAGCACCATAGACCCGGGTTCAATTCCCGACTCAGGCAACTAACTGTGTGGAGTTTGCACATTCTCCCTGTGACTGCGTGGGTTTCCTCCCACAGTCACAAGATGTGCAGGTCAGGTGAATTGGCCGTGCTAAATTGCCCGTAGTGTTAGGTAAGGGGTAAATGTAGGGGTATGGGTGGGTTGTGCTTCAGTGGGTCGGTGTGGACTTGTTGGGCCGAAGGGCCTGTTTCCACACTGTAAGTAATCTAATCTAATCTACCTGTGGAGACATGTATTCTATTTCTATTTTATCGATTCCCTTAATAATTTTGCATGTTTCTATGAGATCACCTCATTCTTCTGAATTCCAATGAATAAAATCCCAATCTACTGAGCCTCTCCTCATAAACCAACCCCCTCAACTCTGTAGTCAACCCAGTGAACCTCCTCTGCACCCCCACCCGCCCCCCCTTCAGTGCCAGTGTATGCTTTCTTAAGTAAGGAGACCAAATCTGCACACAGTGGCCTCACCAGCACTGTGTTCAGTTGTAACATTACCCCTCTGCTATTAGACGAAAACCCTTTCACAATGAAGGACAAAATTCCATTTGCCTTCCTAATTACTTGTTTACCCTACAGTCGAACCTTCTGTGATTCAGGATAAAGGATAACCAGGTTCCTCTGCCAATCAACATGCTGCAACTTTTTTTAATCATTCAAGTCATAATCTATTTTGCGGTTACTGCTCCCAAAATGTATGACTTCACTTTTACTACCATTGTATTCCAATGATTTTTATACAAGGACTGCCACGTGTTATTCGTCTGCGGATAGAATTATGGTATTTTTGTCTTTTTTGAGTCCCTCTAGTGCTTTTCTTTCTTGTGTATTGAGTGTGTTTCCTTCCTTTGTCCTGCTTCATGATGGTCTGTCTGATGGTTTACCAGGTTTCCTCTGCGAGTTCGTTTTCTTTCCGTCTTGCTTCTCATGCTGCTAAGAAATCCGTCTTATTCCTGGCCTTGAAGTTGTGAGAAGCATGAAGTCCCTAGAAACATGACATTCCAACTGGAAGTCTATCAACAAACACATCGATTTGGACCCCATTTGCCATGCTTTGAGAAAAGGAACCGGAAATGATATCACCAAGTATGCAAAGAAACCTAAACGCATAAACAGAAAGCAGGACATAACACCAGCGCTTTCCTGAAGTCTCACTGATGACATTACCAATGTCTGAAGCACATCCTTCCAGCTCGGTGAGCAAACTCACATCTACAGTCTTAACCAGATATTTTTTAAAATATTAACATTTTTAAAACTCGCTCACAACCTATGAGCGCAATCCACAAAAACTGGTCTGAAGAAGGGAAATCTGTAATCCCTGCACCAATGCCAAAGGAAACAGGAACTACCACAATGTCTTAAGTACACACCTCCGTATAACACCACATTAACCAGCAGAACAAAACGGCTGCAGAATACCCCGAGAGATGATTAACATTTCCCACAAATGATTCCACAAATAAAATGGTGACATTTTCCGCCGGAGTACTCACTAAGGTTTTCAGACCATGAATGGACAGACACAGTCCAACAAAACAAAGGTATTGGACCGCGCCAAACACAGAAAAATGAGAGAGGAGAAAACAGCGAGACCTGCAGAAAAAGAAAACGAGACAAACTCACACAAAAGAACAACACAGGCCAACATAAAAGCCTCGTTTTCAAAGAAAACTTATCAGGTCTACACCTTGTCGACACTGAAAGCACCTCTTCAAAAGTGCAACTTCTCAGACGCGAACGAGAAGGATTTCCGAGTAACATTTGTGGGCGGCACGGTGGCACAGTGGTTAGCACTGCTGCCTCACAGCGCCAGAGACCCGGGTTCAATTCCCGCCTCAGGCGACTGACTGTGTGGAGTTTGCACATTCTCCCCGTGTCTGCGTGGGTTTCCTCCGGGTGCTCCAGTTTCCTCCCACAGTCCAAAGATGTGCAGGGTCAGGTGAATTGGCCATGCTAAATTGCCTGTAGTGTTAGGTTAGGGGTAAATGTAGGGGTGTGGGTGGGTTGCGCTTCGGCGGGGGCGGTGTGGACTTGTTGGGCTGAAGGGCCTGTTTCCACACTGTAATGTAATCTAATTTGAAGCAACAGTGCAAGGCAGCGTCCTCACAAAGGAAACGCAGCCAACTGTCAGACAAACCTTTGCAGCAACATTAAGCAGGAAAAAGGAGTCAAACGTAATCACTGCGTAAGAAGCGAAAGCACTAGAAGGGCTGAAGAATACAAAATCATCGCAATCTTATCTGCAGACAAAGGATAGTCGTTTTGAACAAATCAGACGACGATGCAAAAGGCGAATGCACTGCTTGCAGATACTGGTTCTTGCCAACAGGTGGCGATACATCCAAGCACACAACGAGAGAACAGAAACACCGCCTTGCTCTGAAAACTTAAGAAAGAGGGAGAATTGAACAAGAGAGTCCTCCAAAAAAAGGAAAACTGAACCAGGTGGATCCAACTCATCACACTTCTGTGGACTAGCCAAACTTCAGAAACCAGGAGGCCCCCTCCGACCTAAAATCTTACTACGGGGAGCACAAAATGGCAGACTAACCAACGAACTTCACAAAAGATTTAACTACTTAGTAGAGGACTCCATCCAAGAATTCCTGAACACCATCACAGACACCAAGATGGAAGACTATGAACTAATGAGGAGAGGTTGACTGAGCTCGGACTTTTTTCATTGGAGAAAAGGAGGAGGAGAGGGGACCTAATTGAGGTATACAAGATAATGAGAGGCATAGATAGAGTCGATAGCCAGAGACTATTTCCCAGGGCAGAAATGACTAACACGAGGGGTCATAGTTTTAAGCTGGTTGGAGGAAAGTATAGAGGGGATGTCAGAGGCAGGTTCTTTACACAGAGAGTTGTGAGAGCGTGGAATGCGTTGCCAGCAGCAGTTGTGGAGGCAGGGTCATTGGGGACATTTGAGAGACTCCTGGACACGCATATGGTCACAGAAATGTGAGGGTGCAGACATGAGGATCAGTGGTCGGCACAACATCGTGGGCTGAAGGGCCTGTTCTGTGCTGTACTGTTCTATGTTCTAATGATCTCCTTTGTCATTACATTGCTGTTCACATCCATCCACATCTACCTGGCTACAGAAACAGTGACCACACGATTAGAAGAACCAAAAACACAAACACTAGACATCACCAACCTCATCAGCAAAGACAAAATGGTCAAGCGAGTAGATTTATCCCTCACCAGCCACTTAACATTCAATAACAATAGCCTCACGCAAATCAATGGAACACCCAGAAGCAGTCAGGCTAAGAGTCGAATAAACAGCTCTCAGCACCATCCAACACAAACTTTTATTCCTGTACGTGAATGTCACCTTTATCATCACTAAACGAAACAAATTAGAGGAAACCTTCAAGACGATCAATAATATGCTTCCAGGCATAACATTCACAACATAGGAAGAAAACAAGACAAACTGCCATTCCTAGGTATCAGAACACAGCGGTCAGAGGGTATATCAGACCAGAGTCTACAGCAAAGAAAAACACATAGGGATAAATATTCAACTACAGAAGCAAACATCTCCGCAGCCACAAACAAAGCTGCATTAGGACATCATTACAACAAGCCACCACTCACGGCAGTAGTTAATGAACATAAAAGACCCTATACAGACAAGAAACAAAACGAACTTCATTTAAAAGGATAGTGTACAGACACTGCATTGAACAACCAGGCGAGAACTAGCCACCAGGATACATGGACGTCAACTAGCCAGAAAAAGGCATGACCCACTGTCACTGATATTCGTAAAAGCAGACGAGGAAGACCATCACATTGGCTGGAATAATAGATCCATCCTCTGACGTGCCCAACAAACCCTAGAAAGTGTGGCAATCCAACCGGAGCTCTGTCCACAAACTCATGGAGTTTGACCCCTATCTACCATTCTTTGAGAAAAAGAACCGGAAATGACATCACCAAGCACTCAAAGAACTCTAAGCTGTTCAATAACAAGCAGGAGACAACATCAGGAGTTCACCGGTGGCTCACTGAAGATGTCACCTCGTATGGCGATGAAACATTTGAAACCTTCCAGCTCCGCGAGCAAACTCACATCCAGAACCTCAACCTGAGCTCGAAAATGTTTCTCACCTGGCTAAAAGTTTGGAATGTTTCAATGGAAAGTGACGGAAACACAACCGATTTCATCGAATACTACCGGATCCGTTTTGAGAGGGAACAATGCCCACTGTTCAGGATGACAGTCACCGCAGAGATAACTGAATCGAAAACAAATGACTGGGGACATTATTTCTCAGTGCAAATCAAATTCTCAGTTACCCAAATGAGAATAACTTCAAACGTTGATGCTGCCATGGATAGCTCACTTGGACATTTCCCCTACATTTGTCCATCGCATGGAGTTGCAGTAAATGAACTTCTAAGCATTAACAAAAGAGAGATCTGAGATAAATAGTTCTATAATTATATCTGCTGGTTCACATAATAAAGGGAAGCATAGCCTCAGTGTCCCAATGACATGGACTGTGCTTCTGAAGACATGTGGAACCTTGGTAATAATTCTTAAATTTTGGACCCACAACATTTGGGGGAGTTGAATCTCCATGTTTTGGTTAACATCACAAGAGCGACTCTACCAAGACTATACATTCTAACAGCTGCCCATTTCAATAAAGAGCTGCGGGCTGGAAGTGCCACATAGATCTATTGAGCAGTTTCCTACCACAGGAGAACATTGTGTTAATCTTTCATTTCATCTGCCATTAACTGGATCAGTGAATGGTCGGTCATGGCATTATAATCAAACTCAAACAAGGCTTTGAAGAAATTAATATCTGGCAGTCTTCTTCAGTTTCTTCTCCAGTCTGTAATCACCGCTCCCGACAGTAATCCCGACAGTCCAACTCCCGCTGTCTCATCTAACTGTTTATCTCCCCACAATCTGTCTCTCTGAGTCGGCCTCTGACTCTCGTTCTCCCCGAATCTCCCAATAAAATTTGTCTCCCCCCAAGTCCGTCACCACGAGTGTGCCTTCCAGTGAGTCTCACCAAATGTGCCTCCCCAATCTGTTTCACCCAGTCCCTTCCCACAATTTGTCTCACCGAGTCTCTACCCACGCTTTACCTCTCCCAGTCCGTCTGACCTAGCTCCTCCCCATAATCCTCTCCCCAGTCCTTATCTCTGCTCCTTCCTCTGTCTTTCTTTTTCTTCCCCGCCTGTCTGCCCATCCCGCGCTCCAGGCTTAACACGCTTTCTCTTGTGCAATCCTTTTCTCAATAGTCTTTCTATGTCCGATTACTTGTCAGTATTTCCTATCAACAGTTTGTAGCATTATTCGTGCACTGTGTTTTGCCAACACAGAATATTCAGACTCATACACCGTTAATTTCAACTTTTATAGATTTGAGATAATTTGTTGTCAATGTCCAAGGCAAAATGTTGCACTGACAGAACCGCAACTTTCGTTCCATCAACAACCGCTGCTTCACTTTAAAAAGAAATCCTCACTACTTTATAAAGGAAGCTGAATATGCAAGAAGCAACGCTCTGTTGTGGAAAACCAAACTATTGCATTGATCCTGGATGGGTGTCAGTAGATTATGTGGAGATGGTCTGAACTTCATTGCTCCTTTCTGTTATAATTTTATTGCTTCAGACACATAATAGTGAGTCTTCATATCTGTAAGAGACTGATAAGTCCGGACACCAATCGGTAATGATGCAGAACTGGAGAGCAGCAATGGGTCTGTGACAGTTTTCTTCAGCATATTCTGTAGCATCATCTTTCACTGGTTCGTCCATGTTGTTTTTCTTATCTTACAGCATTAAATACAATTCCGTATTCATATTGCAAAGCGTGCATTCATGCAACCAGAGAGATTGAAGGTGTTTGAGAAGTTAGTGGCCAAATTAGCTTGCAATGTGACTCGAGTCTGTTTTTCAAGTAATCCTTCTCTTTACTTTTTAACTTTCTTTTATGAACTTGCAATGGGAGAGTGCTTTTTGAAAATTTAATGGTTTCCTGATTATGCTCATTTCTATTGGTATGGATGAAAGCAGACCAGACGCCAACTGCACACCCCCCACCCCCATCCAATCCTCATCCCAAGGGGATGGCATAGTTCTGAATATGTATTTTTTTTTAGAAGACGAAGATGTATTCCAGATATGATTAAATTTGTCTTCCATGAAACTTTATTCTTACAATACAATCATAAAGTCATACAGTCATAGAGATGTACAGCATGGAAACAGACCCTTCGGTCCATGCCGACCAGATATCCCAACCCAATCTAGTCCCACCTGCCAGCACTCGGCCCATATCCCCCCAAATCCTTCCTATTCATATACCCATCCAGATGCCTTTTAAATGTTGCAATTGTACCAGCCTCCACCACTTCCTCTGGCAGCTCATTCCATACACATACCACCCTCTGCGTGAAAATGTTGCCCCTTAGGTCTCTTTTATATCTTTCCCCTCTCACCCCAAACCCGACCACAGGGAAAAGACTTTGTCTATTTATCCTATCCATGCCCCTCATAATTTTGTAAACCTTTATAAGGTCACGCCTCAGCCTCCGACGCTCCAGGGAAAACAGCCCCAGCCTGTTCAGCCTCTCCCTGTAGCTCAAATCCTCCAACCCTGGCAACATCCTTGTAAATCTTTTCTGAACCCGTTCAAGTTTCACAATATCTTTCTGATAGGAAGGAGACCGGAATTGCACGCAATATACTGTATTGACATCCTAAACAAGTTAAGGTATTATTAATTCAGCTTAAGAGGCGCGAAGTTGCGCTAGAAATATATGAAGCCCCGGTTGAATCACACTTGAAACCTTGTGTTCAGTTCCCGTCATCTCATTGTAGGATACATGTGGAAGTTTGAGAGAAGGTGCAGAGGAGGTTTAGCAGGATGTTGCCTGGACTGGAGGGCATGTCTTCGGAAGAGAGGTTGACGCAGCTACACCCTTTCTCATTGGAGTGGAGAAGAATGAGAGGCGAGTTGACAGAGGCGTAAGTGATGTTGAGATGCATATATAGAGTGGATAAACAGAGACTTTTTTTTCCCATGGCAGAAATGTATATCATGAGTTTTAAGGTAATTGGAGGAAGGTTTAGGGAAGATGTCAGGGGTAGGTTTATTTTTAAACAAATTGTTGTGAGTGCGTGGAATGCACTGCCAGCAGTGGTCATAAAGTCAGATATTTAAGCGACTGTTGGATTGGCACAGCGGAGATTGTACTTTAAAGGGTATGTAGGTTAGTCTAAACTTAGAGTAGGATAAAAGGCCGGCACAATATCGAGGGCTGAAGGCCTGTACTCCACTGCTCTGTTCTATGTTCTATCAATACTGGCATCATTCCGTAACCACGCATTTTGCAGAGGCGCATTAGAAACACAATTTTCCTTCCCATGTGTCGTTTCTCTCTAGTCCAGGAGAAAGAAGCATTGGAAGAAACATTCCACACCCATGTGATTCATGAGAGGAAGTCTCTCTGTCTAAGATGTCTTTCTAGCAAGAGAGCTCAAAATCTAAGCTCCACCAGCGAGCAAAATCATGGAACATGTGAAAGCAGATCTGTTGGGTCTGTGTGAGCCGTGTTTGTGCTCACTCACGATTCGTTTATCTCACTTGAAAGAACACCCAGTGATAAGTCACAGCTATTTCCCCACTGCCAGTCTAAGGATATATGTGACAAGACTACTCTGCAAGAGAAATAAGTCAGTGCGCTTCTTATGGGGACAATATCGGCACACTTTTGCAAGCAAATGGATGAGTATGTGGATCAATTAAGAATGATTAAGAAGCATAACCCCAGCCACATGTGGATTACCCAAAAAAATATTCTCTTTCAAACGTTTAACATTCTTGGAAAACTTTCCAACATTGATTCGCAGATGGGTGCGTTTTCTGTTGAACTGGAACTACGGCTCAGAGAGCTAGGTTTAGTGTTCAGCAAATAGGGTCAGATTTTGCATGACACCAGCTTATACTCCAAAAACTTTGCTTCGACTCACAAACTTTTGGACCACTGCTACTTAGTGGGCGGCACGGTGGCACAGTGGTTAGCACTGCTGCCTCGCAGCGCCAGAGACCCGGGTTCAATTCCCGCCTCAGGCGACTGTCTGTGTGGAGTTTGCACATTCTCCCCGTGTCTGCGTGGGTTTCCTCCGGGTGCTCCGGTTTCCTCCCACAGTCCAAAGATGTGCAGGTCAGGTGAATTGGCCGTGCTAAATTGCCCGTAGTGTTGGGTAAGGGGTAAATGTAGGGGTATGGGTGGGTTACGCTTCGGCGGGTCGGTGTGGACTTGTTGGGCCGAAGGGCCTGTTTCCACACTGTAAAGTAATCTAAATCTAATCTAAAGTCCTAAACTACTTGGTCAAGTGAAGCAGACTTCACCTGAGGAAGAAGCAGCGCTCAGAAAGCTTGCAATTTCAACTGTACGTGCAAGACCATAAACGTAGGATGGTGTGACTCCTGACGTTGTCCACCCCAGTCCATCACTGGCATCTCCCCATCATTCTGAACAGATAAAAGTGGACTGAGGCGATGATACCTTTCTTCCACGTCGAGTGCTATTCATACTTAGGGAGGGTGGACAATAAGAGAATGTTGGTAAAGTTATTGTAGGTTTCCTGGAATGGCCATGTCGTGTTTTTAACATGGACATTAAATAAAAATCTGCATGAAATGTATGTACACTGCTAATTAAATATCATTTGCCCTACCATAGTTTGCACAACAGAGAAACCATTGTTTAAATTTGGAGTCTCAAAACAGCTTAATAGGATAATTTGCTTTCCTTTTTTTTTAGATTACAGGCCCTTCAGCCCAACAAGTCCACACCGACCCACCGAAGCGCAACCCACCCATACCCCTACATTTACCCCTTACCTAACACTACGGGCAATTTAGCACGGCCAATTCACCTGACCCTGCACATCGTTGGACTGTGGGAGGAAACCGGAGCACCCGGAGGAAACCCACGCAGACACGGGGAGAACGTGCAAACTCCACACAGTCAGTCACCTGAGGCGGATGGCACAGTCAGTCAGATGGTCTTAGTTACCGATATGTACTGGTGACAACACCAGTAAGACCTTCTCTGTTATTTAGTTGAGGGTGACCATGCGATAGTTTAGTACAGTTGCATGATCTGAATTGTTACCACGCTGCCCCATGAACAAGGTGATGTCGTCCCTTCATGTAGGTTCACAAAAGCAGAGTTGCCGACATAGTTGGAGGTGACTATTTTCAACAGCGGCAGGGAAGTGGCTTGTTTGCCCAGCTCAGGGTTTTCAGATGGTGCGCTGTTTTTTTCCCCAGAGTGAATGTTGAGTTGAATGCAGTGACAACAGAAGAGTGTTTGTGGAGAGGCAGACAATCCCTTCCTGGGCTAGGTGACAACATGGCCATCACAGGTTCATGTTTGATGAACAGGGAAGGGGACGGTGCTTTTTTTGGGGTGCCGGTTGGCAGGAAGAGACATGAAGGCAGAGAGAGTGACGTAGGTCCCGAGCGAGGGTGGCGTCCAAGGTTGGCAGCGTCGACGTTCGGAGCTCCCGTCTGTCAGAGGCGGCGGGCACAGTCAGAAAGTTGGTGAGTGCGGGCGGAATGCATCAATTTGAAAGGCACAGCCCAGAGCCAGGGTAGGTCTCATGAGATGGGTACCAAGGAGACGGACTCGACAATTCAAGGACTGCTTTGCTGTCGGGATCGCCACAGGGTGAGACTTAAAGACATAGAATGGGAAGAAAATGGAGAATTCACCACAAAGGTATTAAGGAAAGCCACACACACAGACCAAGTCCTGAACTACGAAAGCAACCACCCCAACACACACAAAAGAAGTTGAGTCAAGACACTGTTCAAAAGGGCCACAACACACTGCAGCACACCAGAACTGCAAAAAGAGGAAGAAGAACACCTATACAATGTATTCGCCAAAAACGGATACCCGCACAATTTCATCAACAGATGCCTAAGGGAAAGACAACGGAACGAGGACATGCCACAACCCAAAGGACTAGCCACACTACCATACATCAAGAGCATTTCCGAACTGACCGCCAGACTACTGCGACCACTAGGACTCATAACAGCACACAAACCAACAGCCACTCTCAGACAACAACTCACCAGAACGAAGGACCCGATACCCAGCATGAGCAAAACCAATGTAGTGTACAAAATCCCATGCAAGGACGGCACAAAACACTACATAGGACAAACAGGAAGACAGCTAACGATCCGCATCCCTGGACACCAACGAGCCACGAAACGACATGACCAGCCATCCTTAGTAGCCACACACTCAGATGACAAGCAACATGAGTTCGACTGGGACAACACTACTATTATAGGACAAGCCAAACAGAGAACAGCCAGGGAATTCCTAGAGGTATGGCACTCATCTACAGATTCAATCAATAAGCACATCGACCTGGACCCAATATACCGGCCACTGCAGCGGACAGCTGGAACCGACAACCGGAAGCGGCAGGTACAAACCACTATAAATGCCGGAGGAAAGGTCACAGAAGCGCTTCACAGGAGGCTCCCAAGCCCTGAGGATGTCACCTAGACAGGGGACGAAACGTCTGCAACACACATTCCCAGCTCGGCGAACAGAACCACAACATCTGCATTGGGCCCGATGGGTATCAAGTGCCACATGATCATTTTGCTCTTGTTTCTGATTGAAATTCCCATCTGAGCATATTCACATGACACGTTACGTGAGCTGGAATTCTGAGGGGGCATTTCGAGCGCGGTGGAGAATGGGGAATCAGTGGATGTGGTGCCTCTGAAGTTTCAGATGACATGGATCACACAAAAGGCTGCTGCAGCAAGTAAAGGTGCATGGTGTTCTTGTTAATGCATTTGCATGGATAGAGGATTAACTAACGAAAAGAAAGCAGGAAATGCGGAGAGGTGTTGATTTTGGGGTGGACAATCAGTAGCTACTGGTTTGCCTCAAGGATCAGTGTTGGGGTCGCAATTGTTTCCAATCTACACTAATGATTTCGAATCTGGGCCACATGTCAATGTTCACAGATGACACTGTGATGAATGGAAATGTAAAGTCTGCAGAGGGACATAGAGAACTTATGCAACTGGACAAGAGTGCGTCAGATGGAGTACAAAGTTGGTAAAGTTACAAAGAATGTAAAGTCATCCATTGTGGAAGGATTAACAGCACAATAAACTAATTTTTATATGCTACGATTCAGAGGGTGTGTGACTCACAGAAGGTTGATGTGCAGATGCAGCAGGTAATTAAGAAAACAAATGAATATTCTCTTTCACTTGATACGTGGGAGTGTTTCAAACATAGCTTGACGATGGTGCAGCAAACGTATGTCCCTTTGAAAACAAGGGATAGGAAAGGCAAGATTCGTGAACCGGGGATGACAGGAGAAATCACGTGATGGACTAAAAGGAACAGGGAAGCATACATGGCCCAGGCAGCTAAGAACAGAATGGGCCTTGGAGGAATATCAGGAGAATCCTAAATGAGGAGTCAAGCTGAATGGAGTCATGAAAGAACTCTAGCGAGCAGAATTAAGGAGTAGCCCAAGGTATTATATTCATATACAAGAAGCAAGAGTGTAGCAAGAGAGCGTTTTGGTCCACTAAAGGATAAGGAAGGAAGGTTGTGGGTCGAACCTGAGAAAATGGGGGAGACTCTCAATGATTACTTTGCCTCAGTGTTCATTGAGGAGAGGGGTACGGTGAATGTTGAGATGAGAGGTAAAAGTTGATTTACTTTGGATCACGTTGACATAAGGAGGGAAGACATGTTGGGTAGGCTACAGGATATTAGGTGGACAAATCCCCAGGATCGGATGGGATCTATCCCAGGGTGCTGCGGGAGGCGAGAGAGGAAATAGCTGGAGCCCTGACAGATACCTTTGTAGCATCCTTAAATACAGGTGAGGTGCCGGAGTACTGAAGAGCTGCTAATGTTGTGTCCCTGTACAAGAAGGGTAGTAGGGACATTCCAGGTAACTACAGACCAGTGAGCCTGACGTCAGTGGTGGGAAAGTTGTTGGAGAGAATACTGAATGTATTTATAATTGGAAAATAATAGGCTTATCACTGATGGTTTTGTGGAGGGGGGGGGGGGGCGATCATGCCTTACCAACTTAATAGAGTTCTTTGAGGAAGTGACCAAGTTGATAGATGAAGGAAAGGATGTAGGTATCATATACATGGGCGTTAGTAAGGCGTTTGATAAGGTTCCCCATGGTAAACTAATGGAGAAAGTAAAGTCACATGGTGTTCAGGGTGTCCTAGCTCGGTGGATAAAGAGCTGTTTGAGCAACATGATACAGAGACCAGTAGCTGAAGGGAGTTTCTCGAAATGGAGCAACATTACCAGTGGTGTTCCACAAGGATCAGTGCTGGGGTCACTGTTGCTTGCGATGTACATAAATGATCTGGAAGTGGGCATTGGTGGTCTGATCAGGAGACCCCCCCTCGCGGATACAGGTCCAGAGCTGGTTGGAGGAGACAGAGGATCAACTCCGGTGCTGTCTGGAACCGGCTGATTGGACCATGTTATAACAGTCCGCAGGTACTCGGACGCGTATGCCAGCACTGTCACAGACTTTATCAGCGAGTGCGTTGACTGAATAACGGTGTTCCCCAACAGGAAACCCTGGATGAATCAGGACATACAAGAACCTGCTAAAAACCAGGCGTGAGGCCTTCAGATCAGGAGACCCACTCAAATGTAAAGGAGCCAAGTATGGCCATCACAGAGCCATTAAGACCAGCCAAGGACCAATAGACATGCAAACTAGAGACCCAGACAGACACCCGGCGACTATGGCAAGGACTAAGTGACATCACAGGTTCGAAAAAGAGACAGAGCAAGGTAGCAGATGATAACATATCCCTCCCAGATCGTCTCAATGCCTTCTATGCTCGCTTTGAGCAGAATGTTGGTGGAGAGTTAACACATATTCTGACAAGTCCTGCTGAACCTATCCAAACAGTCACTGCATCGACGGTCAGATCAGTTTTCCTTCATGTGAATCCAAGGAAAGCAATGGGACCAGACGGAGTACCAGGCCGTGCACTCAAATCATGCGCAGATCAACTGGCAGAGATCTTCTCAGACATCTTCAACCTCTCCCTGTGGCAGGCCACTGTCCCTGCCTGTTTCAAGAGGGCCAATATCATCCCTGTGCTGAGCAAGGCTCATGCAGCATGTATCAATGACTACCACCCAGTGACCCTAACTTCGGTGGTCATGAAGTGCTTTGAAGGTCTGCTCACCTCCAGCCTCCCCATGACTCTTGACCCTCTCCAATTTGCCTATCGGACCAACAGATTGATGTCAGATTCCATATCACTTGCCCTTCACTTATCCCGAGAGCATCTTGACATCAAGAACAGCTACGAAAGAATCCTACTAATTGACTACAGTTCAGCCGTCAACATTAATATCATTTCGAGTCTGATTACTAAACTTAGTGATCTCGGGCAAAGCCCCACTCTCTGCAACTGGATCCTCAGTTTCCTGACGCACAGGTCACAATCAGTGAAGACTGGGGACAATATTTCATCCTCACTAATACTCAACACTGGCACCCCCAGGTGTACATGCTCATGTATACCCATGACTGCATGGCCCAATACCAGACTAATGCCATTCACAAGTTCACTGATGACACCATTACAGTCAGTCGAATCTCAGATGGCGAAGAAGCAGACTACAGACAGAAGACCTGGAAAAATGGTGCACTGAGATCAACCTAACTCTCCATGCCGGCAAAACCAAGGAACTCATCATTGACTTTTGGTGGCATGTTAATCATACTCCCGCTGCACATTAACAGCTCAGAGGTGGAACGAGTGGAGGATGTCAATTTCCTGGAGTGGTCATGACAAGTTTTCTTGGACTCTGCATGTAAAAAACACTGGTTACAAAGGCCCAACAACGTCTCTTCTTCCTCAGTCAGCTGAGGAAATTTGGCATGATGGCGAATACCCTCGCCAACTTTTATCGGTGCGCCATCGAGAGCGTTCTGACTGGACGTATCACGACCTGGTACGGAAACTGTGTACCCATTCAAGGTCGGAGAGGGTTACAGAGAGGGGTGAACTCGGCCCGGACACTCTCAAAGGCCAACCTCCTCGCTATAGCATCCATCTGCCAGGCCCACTGTCAAGGAAAGGCCGCCAGCATTCTCAAAGCTCCATCCCACCCTGGCAATGTATTTCTACAACCTCTACCATCGGGGGAGAAGGTACAGAAGGCTGAACACACACACACCAGCCGGTTTAGGAACAGTTTCTACCCTACTGTTGTTAGAACACTGAATGGACTCACAAAGTCTTAACACTCATCTGTAGCTATGTTTTTGTTTTTGCCGCTGTTTACCTATTATTTACTTATGGATGCTACTAAGCTCCGTGATCTGCCTGTGCAGCTTGCAAGACAAAGCTTTTCATTGTGCCTTGGTACGCGGGACAATAAATTTGATTCAATTCAGTAAGTTTGCAGTTGACAGGAAGATTGGTGGAGTAGCAGATAGCAAAGGTGACTGTCAAAGAATGCAGGAGAATCTTCACAGACTGGCGAGTTCAATCTGGGCAAATGTGAGACGATGCAGTTTGGGAGGTCTAGTTCTTGAGTGAACTATTCTCGAGTGGAAGAGCCTCGGGACAAGTCGACGAGCAGAGAGATCTGGGAGCTCAGGTTCATTTATACCCTGCACAGATCGATAAAGTGGTCAAGATGATATATGGTATGTTTGGCCTACATCGGACAGTGTGCTGAATATCAAAGCTGGCAGGTCATGTAAAAATTGTCTAAGAGTAGGTTCAGCCACATTTAGAATGCTGTGTGCAGTTCTGGTCGCGACATTAGTAAAAGGATGTGGACACTTTGGAGAGGGTGCAGAGGAAGTTTATGAGGATGTTGCCCTGTATGGAAGGTGCTCGCTATGAAGAGAGGTTGAGTAGGTGAGGATTGTTTTCATTAGAAAAAAGGAGATTGAGGTTGGACTGGACTGTGGTCTACAAATATCATGAAGGGTAGAGACAGGGTGGATGGAGATAAGCTTTTTTCCCAGGGTGAGGGATTCAATAACAAGAGGTCACGTGCTCAAGTTGAGAGGAGAAATGTTTAAGGGGGATACACGTGGCAAGTACTTTACACAGAGGGTGGTAGGTGCCAGCAGAGGTATTAGAGGCAGGCAGTGTAGATTGATTTAAGGTGAATCCGGAGAGAGGCATGAGAAGGTGGGGAAGAGAGGGATACAAATCCTTCAGAATTGGGCGGTAGGTCGAGGTAAAGGATTTGCATCGGCACAGGCTTGGAGAACCGAAGGGCCGTTTCCTGGGCTGTATGGTTTCTTTGTTCATTGTGAGACAGAGGGAGTTTCAACACTTGGAATTCACATTGCAGCTGGACAGGATGCCGATGATCCCATAACCGGAACCTTGTGTGTAGTTTTGGTATCCTTACTTGAGAAATGATGTAACAGCACTGGACGGGAGTGGAGAAGGTTCACTAGGTTGACTGAAGAGGTTTGGCTTATGAGGACAGACCGAATAGCTGAGACAATACTCATTGGAATTTCAAAGAATGGGATAGGTCTTATCACAACATGTAAAATTATGAAGGAAGTGGTATTCATTGCTATGAGTGCACTGTCAACCTCCTATGAATATGATCAGTGGCTCATCAGGACACAAACCAAATAGCAAATCTAAAAATTATGAACTATCAAGTTTGCAGCATATTCAGTACCGCTGAATTCCCATAATAAATGGACAAGTTTCTTTCAGAGAAAGAAGCAACTCATTTAATGGTTGAAGTGGGTGTGCCTGTAGTGGACGTCTGTCACAGTAGCGTTTCAGTTTCTCGATCTTGAAAACAATCAGGACAGAACTCCTGTCCCTGTCTCTCTCTTCCTACTCCCCACATCCCTTATCGCTGCTTGTGTCAATCTTGCATTATATTCACCGGGCGCTCCTGAACATATATATGGTAAATGGTTCTCCAAGGGAGTACAGCTCAACCAAGCTCAAGCCTGACATTGAAGCAATGGATACATGTGCCGATGGTTTCAATGAGAGACAGAGCATAATTCCAATTAATTTGAGGTGGTTGAGCTTACACTTAGTTGCCGTCAAGTTACGGCAGCACATTTTCGGACACAGCGTAAGCATTCATGCAGAGAAACGAGGGAGAGGCAGAGACAGAGAGAGAAAAGGTTCTCTTCGGAATGTATCAATATTCACTTTCTGCCCGACAGGGGGCATCGTTGGCTCGCAGATGAGCCAAACGGTCTTTTTGCATGCTGCGAATGTTCATGCACTTCGGGAGAAGCAGCTATTATGCATTCTGATCAACATTTAGGTCTGAGCTGTCCACATCCCCTCTTCCGTGAATAAAAGACGGTTTTCAGCATCTTATCCCAGAGCGTCACCTTCAACACTGCCAGGGATTTGCAGCACCAGAGTTTGGGAAATCAGAGATCCAAATCTGAGAACAACAGATTGGAATGCTCCAATAATGGGATAGGGGATTATCCTGGTCCCTTTACTATCTTATTTCGTGGCCTGGGTCAGGCGGTTGGTACACACATTTGATTTTCCTTATCAAGTACTTTTCCTATCCCTTCTTGGCTTTTGTTCAAGTCACTGGTAAGTCTGCCACACAGCTGTTGATGAACCGCAGTGTTTCCCTGATCAGTTTGTTCTGGCACTCTCCCTGCTAGTATTGTTGCGATTGAGTCTCAGTGATTTTTCAACTCTTCCCCCACCCCATCCCCTGACTATATTAAACCCATGACACGAAACTTAGAGAATGTCTGCTTGTTGTCATAGCATGAAAAAACATGAAAAAGTTTTTCGGATGTGAATATTCAGGGGTCTTAATTGTATGTCTGAGAGTTTGAAGTCTTAACTCAACATCTTGTTCTTTCCATTTTGTCCTTAATGAATTGTCACTTCCCTCATTTTCTTTTCATTCTTCCTTGTTTCGCTCATAAATCTCCCACCAACAAAATCTGTGTGTCGCATTGCCTCTTGTTTGAGAGAACTTATTGATGAGAATTCAAGGGAGGTAGCTTTTTCTGAGTCTGCACGCTCCTGTCTCACAAAATAATCCTCTGCTGCTCCACACTTCCTTTTAACTCCTTCCTGCATCCCCTACATCCTCCCTGACGCTGAGTACCATAGCTGAGTATTCCTATTCAACTGTCACTGCAAACTGCTCTTTCACTCTCTACTTCCCAATCACTGCCAACTAAGTTGCAACTTCATGATCTCCTGGCAATTGCAGCTTTGTTCTAACGCCACCCCACCCCCCAGCCACTTCCAGTTCCCCCATTACTCCTGGCACCTGCATCAATCTATGGTCCTCAATGACCTCATCCTCTCTGTCACTCCCTGTTCCATTGTGAATCTTGGATTCCAGTTGCTCCCAAGCCCAATACCTCTCGGCTCCACTGTTAATCCCATTTTCTCCAAATCCCTTGCCGATTCTTTGTGAGCACAGACCCTCATCCCTTTCTAATTCTCTGTTCTCTCACACACCAACACACAGACACAAAAGTGAATGAATCTAATTTTGGTAACAAAAAAAAAGGCCATCCATTTCCAATAACGTTTGTGTTTTAGTGACTGATAAGTGATGTTTCAGTCTCACGATTGGCAACTTCATACATATTTATCTGTTGGTATGAGGAGTGATGATGTGGATGCGTGGTTCTGGGACTGGAATGGACAACGCCAGAAGTCATACAGCATCAGGTTACAGTCCAACGGTTTATCTGAAGCCACAAGCCATAAACAGTTTGGGCTACAACTTGGTATCGTGTAACTTCCAGTTTGAGGAGCGAGTGATTAGATTAGATTAGATTACAGTGTGGAAACAGGCCCTTCGGCCCAACAAGTCCACGCCGACCCGCCAAAGCGAAACCCACCCATACCCCTACATTTACCCCTTACCTAACACTACGGGCAATTTAGCATGGCCAATTCACCTGACCCTGCACATCTTTTGGACTGTGGGAGGAAACCGGAGCACCCGGAGGAAACCCACGCAGACACGGGGAGAACGTGCAAACTCCACACAGTCAGTCGCCTGAGGCGGGAATTGAACCCGGGTCTCAGGCGCTGTGAGGCAGCAGTGCTAACCACTGTGCCACCGTGCCTCCCTGACATTTGCATTCATGTTTCAAAATAGTTCAGACTGGTTATGTTTGTAATTCAAATGTAATCATTTCTGTAGTGTGTACATTTGAAAACCTCAATAGTTTTTTCAATCAAACTGATGTCTTCTCCCATCGACCGATGTCTAATGTTTTGCTTTTTCCTTCCTTTCAGCTAACTCAATGACAATTTTCATCGTGCTTTGCAGAAACTATGGGCTGTCAAAATGTATCACTCATTACCTGCTGGCTATGGCCATTGCGGATCTGTCTGTCATTATTTGTTGATCTGATATTGAGACATGTGGCGATTTCTTATAAAATGTATTTCCTGATGTCTCTCTACGCATGTAATATCCACTCTGTCCTAGTATACGCAGCCAACGACTGCTCCGTCTGGTTCACCGTTGCTTTCAGCTTTGATCGATTTGTGGCCATTTGTTGCCAGAAGCTGAAAAGTCGATATTGCAATGAGAAAACGGCGGCTGTGGTGCTGGCAACAGTGTCTGCAATCAAATTGTGTAAAAGATATATTCTGGTATTTCGTGTTTTGGGGTTATTATCGAATAGGTAACTTCCCTTGGTTTTGTCTGGTAACATCGGCTGGTCAGTGGAATCAATGGGACAATTGAGCTCCTCTACATCGCTTTAAATCCATGTGTTCCATTTGTCCTGATATTGCTCCTTAATGTTTCACGGTCAGACACATTTTAGTGACCAGTAGAGCCCATAGGAGACTCCGGGTTCAGAGCAGTGAGAAGGCTCCCAGAGATCAAGAGATGGAGAGTCAAAGAAAGTCTATGATCTTGCGGTTCCTCCTCTCAGCCAATTTTATCCTCTTATGGTCATTGCATATGGTTTTCTCTGTAGACTGGCGGGTGGCCAGCATGTATGATGAGGGCCGAAGGGCCTGTACTGCGCTGCATTCTTCTAACTCTGCACCTGTCCACTGATCTGCAGGAATTGGGTTTTATGCTGCAGCTCCTCAGTTGCTGCATGAACACGGCAATTTATACCGTGACCCAGACTAGCAGCTTAAAGAAATGCTTGCAAATCCATTTACTCAGATTTATCTGTTAACCAAATACATTTGTTAACCTTTCCTTTCAGATTCTTCTCGCTGTTGTCACATTTCCAACAGGTAAATGCTTTGATGGTAAGGTCTCAGGCTGCAGGTGGGTCTTGTTGCGAAGGGTGAATGCAGGAAGGATGTTGCTGATGACCAGGAGTGGGGAAGGGTTGAAGATTACGGGGTTGAATGTGGAATTCAGTGCCACTGCAAGTGGTCAGGTGTAAAGCATTCAATGATTTTAAGGAGGAGCTGGATGTAACTCTCAGGGTTAAAAAGATCAAAGTGTTGGGTGGGAAGTGTTGAGCTGTGTGACCCACTGTGACTTTGTACATTCTGTTACCCCTTTACGTGGAATCTCACTATGACCCCTTAAAGGCACACCATCATCCACTTGTGATGGGGTATTAACCCATCCCGATAAAAACAATGACTGCAGATGCTGGAAACCAGATTTTGGATTCGTGGTGCTGGAAGAGCACAGCAGTTCGGGCAGCATCCGAGGAGCAGCAGCTATTAATCCCCCCCCCCCCCCCCCCCCGGAGGACTGGCCCATCGATGTGATCGGACGTCAATGCAGAAACACCTGGAGGACTGGGTGATCAATATGATGGGAGATTGATCCACTCTCCCTGGAGGACTGGTTGATCGGTGAGAGATTTCTGGTGCTCGCTGCCAGAAATAAATTGGCTGCTTATGCAGTGGCATGGTTAGGCCAGCAGAGGGGGGTGGGGGGCAGAGTTAAAAATCACACTGCTCCAGGTTATAGTCCAACAGGTTTATTTGGAAACATTAAGTTTTCGAGCGCTGCTCCTTCATCAGGTAGTTGTGGAACAGAATAAGACACAGAATTTATTGCAAAAGGTTACAGTGCCATGCAACTGAAATGATATATTGTACAAATCTAGATTGCTGCGAAAGTCTTTCATCTTTTGAATGGGTTTGCAGGTTTCAGTTCATTTATATGAAAATCCCAGAACTTCTTTTAAGTCACATTCTCGAGATAGCTTAAGGTTTTATTTAAAAAAAAAAAGGTGACATCTCAGCTCAGACAATGGGCTGAGGTAACTTAAGTTTTTGGTTAAAATAAAACCTTAAGCTATCTCGAGAATGTGACTTAAAAGAAGTGCTGGGATTTTCATATAAATGAACCAAAGGCTGCAACCCATTCTAAAAGATGTTGGATTTAACAGCAGTCTAGGTTGGTTAGCACTGCTGCCTCACAGCGCCAGAGACCCGGGTTCAATTCCCGCCTCAGGCGACTGACTGTGTGGAGTTTGCACATTCTCCCTGTGTCTGCGTGGGTTTCCTCCGGGTGCTCCGGTTTCCTCCCACAGTCCAAAGATGTGCAGGTCAGGTGAATTGGCCATGCTAAATTGCCCCTAGTGTTAGGTAAGGGGTAAATGTAGGGGTATGGGTGGGTTGCGCTTCGGCGGGTCGGTGTGGACTTGTTGGGCCGAAGGGCCTGTTTCCACACTGTAATGTAATCTAATCTAATCAATGTAATCTAATCTAATCTAATATCATTTCAGATGCCTGACACTAATCTTTTGCGATAAATTCTGTGTCTTATGGTCCAACTCCACAGCTACCTGTTGGAGGAGCAGCGCTCCGAATGCTTCCACTTAAACCTGATGGACAATAACCTGTTGTGATTTTCAACATTGTCCAACACAGGCCCCTCCACATCACATTAAACACAAGGGGGGGGGGTGCGGTCGGCAAGATGGGGGCCTTTCTGTAGAACTCTGAGGACAGCTCTGCCTAGGAGAAAGTGAGGACTGCAGATGCTGGAGATCAGAGCTGAAAATGTGTTGCTGGAAAAGCGCAGCAGGTCAGGCAGCATCCAGGGAGCAGGAGAATATCATTCCTGAAGAAGGGCTCATGCCCGAAACGTCGATTCTCCTGCTCCAGCACTTTTCCAGCAACACATTTTCAGCTCTGCCGAACAGCCAAGGCTTTTTTTTGTGTGTGGTGGAATTATTAGTTTTAAAACCTTACAAAACACATATTTGTTAATATTTGGGAAGGAATGCCAAAGGGAAAAGGAGTGAGCAAACAGCAGCAGGGAGGACACTCCCCTGCAGCACACCAGAGACTGCAGCGACAGCAGCCTCTCCTGAACTTCCCGGGGGACCTGACAGACTCACAGGAATTGGCTGCGGCGATGGCGAGACTTACCTCGAAGGTCGGGGCTGCGATTGGGGAGACCCGTGGGGAGATTCGTGCCCAGGTCCAACCTATCGCATCCATGCCGCAGAGGTACGAGCATGAGACCCAGGGCCTCGGGGAGAGGCTGGAGGAGGTGGAGGGTCGAACTGAGGCCTCGGAAGCTGCGATGGAGTTCCTCGTCCAGTCGGATCCAGCTGCCGGAGCGAGAGGTGCGGGCCGAGCGAGACGACCTCGAAAACCGAGGTCGGAGGACCTAATCTCCGAATTGGCGGGCTCCCTGAAGGTGAGGAAGGTGAGCAGCCAGTCAGCTTCGTTGCTAGTGAAGTTTTCGGGCCTTCACGTCAAGTCCAGCTGGCTGCAGATTGAGAGGGCGTATCGGGTTACAGTGCACAGGTCAGGGCCGGTGCAGCACCCCCGCCCGGTCCTAGTGCACCTCCACTCATATAAGGACAAGCGAAGAGTCGTGGAAGCTTCCAGATTACTGGGAAAAGATCCGCAGGCGCTGCTGTACAAGGGGGTCAAAAATCCTGTTTTTTCCAGGATTTCTCTGCAGCTGTAATTCGAAGGAGGAAGTCCTTTGACGACGTTAAAAAGAGGCTGAGGAACCTGGGCATCCAGTAGTCCATGAGATACCCCGCAATACTCCGTTTCAGCTACGAGGACTCAGTTTATACATTTGACTCGGCAGATAAGGCTACAAACTTTGTAGACACTTTAAAATAGACGAACTGGCCTGAAGAATATGGTTAATGTTCATTCTCTTTTCCTTCTTTCCCCATGTTTTTTATTCCTTTCTTACTCCCTAATAATTTCCTTTTTGGAAAGCGGGTAAAAAAACTTCGAATAAGTTGTTCCTTTTTTTTAATGACTGGACTTTCTGACGGGAAATCTTGTGAATGCTCTTTGTTGTCTCTCCCCTTTTTTCTGTTTCTCTTTTAGTCACAAGTAGGGGTGACATGAAGCCAGGGATGGGTGGTTTGGATTTGGGTCTTTCTTTCTGTTGATTTAATGATCGTCTCCTTTATTTTTCTGGGCTAAGCCTGGGGCACAGTCCGGGTTTGAAGGAGCTGTGAAAGAGGGGTTGGGTAGGGTGAGTGCCCCCTATGGGCAGGGGGAAGAGTCTTCCATCCAAGGTTTTATAGTTGGTTTTCTTTGTCGTTATTTGGTAGTAATGGCTGTTTGTAGTTATGAAAGAGTAGTTTTTGTACACATAATTTGTCAGCTCAATGAGTCTTTATTTACTTGTGCTCAGCGTTTTGTAAGCAGGGTTCTCCCTCCCAGGGGTTCAAGGGTCTCTGAAAGGGGATATGGCTAAGTGGACCTAGTAAATGGTGCACCTGGAACATCAAGGGAAGTCGTTTCCCTGTTAAAAGGAAAAAAAAAGTGTTTTCTCGCTTTGAGAGGGAAAAGATTGATATTGCTCTGTTGCTGGAAACCCACCTCAATGATGGGGTACACCTAAAGTTACAACAGGGGGGTTATGACAGGGTATTCTTTCCATCCTTTACTACTAAAAGTCGGGGAGTGGCTGTACTTATCCATAAAAATCTTCCGTTCCCATTATTAGAGCAGGTGAAAGATGGGCAGGGACGTTTTGTGATACTTATAGCCCTGATACATGGGGAGGAATATAACATTTTAAATGTCTACTGTCCTCCAGCGCATCCCCTCGAATTTTTGATTAGTGCTTTCTCTAAGTGCCTTTGGAACAGAGCACATTATTACAGGGAGGGATTTTAACTGTCTTTTGGATCCAACAGTGGTCAGGATGCCTCATGGGACCCCAACTATCTCTTCGCAGGCCAAGCAGGTGGTTGACTTATGCGAGGAGTTGGGGCTGGTGGATATTTGGAGATGTCTTCACCCTACCAGCAGGGACTTCACCTTTTTTTCAAACCCACATAAATGCCACATGCGGATTGACCTCTTTCTGGCTCCCTCGGCCCTTCTGGATTTGATTATGGGTTATAAAATTGGGAATATAGCTATCTCTGATCACGCAGTGGTATAGTTGGAGGTTAAGGCCAAGAGTGAGGGGCGAGGTTTGCGGCACTGATGTTTGGACCCTTTTCTCCTTAAAGATTCCAAATTTGTGGAATACTTTTTGAAGGAGTTTCAGGAATTCTTGACTATCAACTCAGGCACAGCTAGTAGTCCATCTATGCTATGGGAGACTGCTAAGGCCTTTGTTAGGGGATTAGCTATTCCCTATTCGGCGAGCCGGAAACGACAGCAGCGTCTACTTGAGACGTGGTTGAAAGCTGCCGAGGCGGCACATTTTGCGTGGCCTACGGTGACTAAGCTACAGCAGATCTCAGCCCTCCAGGCTGCCTTGAGTTCAATACTGACACAAAACGCAAAGAAAGAACTTGCTTTTGCTCGACAAAGGCTGTTCGAGTATGGGAGTAGACCAGGCAAGTATTTAGCACACCTGACTAGGAGAAAGGGTGCTCCCCAATCCATTACTGCAGTCAGAGACAGTGCTGGGGTCCTTACATACGATGCTAAAAAGATTAATGAGGCTTTTTGGAGCTGTTACTCTGAATTGTATCGGACTGAAGGCTGCAAGGACAGGAAGACTAAAATGGAGGCAATTTTCAAGAACCAGGACCTCCCAGGGTTAACCTTGGAACAGGCCTCTCTCCTTAATGCCCCCTTGACAGTTCAGGAAATACGGGAGGCAGCTAGGCAACTTCAGAATGAGAAAGCACCTGGCCCTGATGGTCTTGCAGGTGAGTTTTATAAGGAGTTTATAGGGATTCTATCAGGGCCGATGTTGGAGATGTACAATCACTCCTATATGCGTAAACACCTACCACCATATTTGAGGGAAGCTAATATTTCCCCAATTCTTAGGAAGGGGAAGGTTCCTGAGGATTGTGCCTCATACAGGCCCATCTCTCTATTAAATTCAGATTTCAAGATTCTGTCCAAGATCCTGGCGCTGAGATTGGAAAAGGTGTTGCCCCATATTATTAAAGAGGACTAGACAGGCTTGATAAGGGACTGTAGGTCCTCTAATAATATTAGAAGGTTGCTGAATGTGGTCCAAGTTTGTCAGCAACAATCGATTCAGGGGTTGGTGATTTCCTTAGATGCAGAGAAAGCATTTGACCGGGTGGAATGACCGTATCCTTTTTATGTCTTAGAACAGTTTGGGTTGGGTGGGGTCATTGCTAGGTGGGTGGAGGTTTTATATCGCCACCCTCTGGCCGCGGTCATCACCAACGGCTGAAGTCTGGGAATTTTAGGATTGGTAGGGGTAGTCAGCAAGGCTGCCCCCTCTCACCGTTGTTGTTTACGTTGGTGATAGAGCCGCTGGCAGAGGCCATTCGTCAGAACGTCCACATAACCACTCCGGAAGTGGGATCGAGGGCACACACGATTACACCGTAGGCGGATGTTGTCCTTCTGTTTTTGTCGAACCCGATGACCTCCGTACCCCAGTTGATACAAAGTATTAATTCATTTGGGGCTATTTCAGGATCAACGTTGCAAAATCGGAGACTATGCCTTTGAGGAACCTTAAGGATGTGTCAGAAGTTGAAGGTGGCTCTACGTTCCCTTTTAAGTGGTCACGGGCAGGGTTCCGGTACCTAGGCATTTTTTATGACCCCCAAGTTTGATCTGTTATTTCGGACTAACTTTGCTCACTTGCTCGACAATCTCCAGAGATGGGAGGATCTTCCAATTTCATGGCTGGGCCGAATATCTCTCATTAATATGAATGTTCTTCCTCGTTTGCTTTATCCCATGTGTATGCTCCCTATAATGTTTCCCAGGTCAACGCTGTGGAAGCTTATGGGGTGGTTTGGTTCCTTTGCCTGGCATCGTGGGCGGCCCCTCATCAAACCTACTAAATTGCAGTTGCCTCAAGGAGGGGGAGGAGTTGATTTCCCAGACATTAGGAGGTATCAATTGAGTTCCCTGCTGTCCTTCGACTGCGATTGGGTAGGTAACGTCCAAACTCAATATGGCTGGATATCGAGGCCTCTTATTAACCTGTTGTTCATGGATAAGATGAGGACAGATATGAACCATTGCCAGAACCCCATTGTCATTAGTACAGTCAAGGCATGGAGGGTGATGCGTCAGAGTGAGGGTTGCTGATCCAAGACTTTGCCACTTACACCTATAGTTGGCATGCCAGGGTTCCGACCAGGGATGATGGACTCAGGGTTCAAACTATGGGCAGCGAGAGGTGTTTCTAGTTTGGGAGACCTGTTTGAGGGGGAGGTTATGATGTCTTTTGAGCAAATGAGCCACAAATACGGGTTGCCCAGCAGAGATCTTTTCTGTGTTTTTCAGGTTAGGGATATCATCCCGAAGAAGACTACGCTTCTCACTAAGCCCTATAAGCCTGATACAGAGAGGATGTTGCTACGTTCCACAAGCAACCTTTCGGTTAGTGCCTTCTAACGCCTGCTGGGTAGCAGGGCCTGGCAGGATATTAACCGGTTATGTGAGGTCTGGGAGCAAGAGCTAGGATGGGAGATCTCTTCTGCATCATGGGAGAACATATGGGAAAATGCTAGAAAGATCTCAATCTGTAATAGGACGTGCTACGCAGTGAAAAGTTCTGCACAGGATTCATCTGGCACCGGACCATCTGGTGAAGTTTTAAAAAAGGGGCATCTTCAGTGTGCCCCAAATGTAAAATAAATGTCGGTACTCTTACCCATTGCTTCTGGACATGCCACAGGCTCCGTGTTTATTGGGAGCGCTGTGGCGGGGGAGACAGGGGAGGGTATTGAAGACTGAAGTCAAAGTAGACCCGATATCTCTCCTCTTAGGTCTACCGAATTTACCATCTTTAGACGGGCATGGGAAGAAACGAGTTAATATTCTTGCATATTGTGCTCGGAAGAATATTCTGATGAACTGGGCGTCTGAGAACGCGCTGGGTTTGCTGGGATGGCAGAAATTAATTAAGGAACACATTCCCTTGGACTTTTTCACAAACATGGTGCACCAACACAACAGATCATTTTTATAAGACATGGCAACCCTACTTGAGTTATTTGGATATAGATTTGTCAGTTATCTTAACTAGGGCGTTTGTTTAACCAGGATGGTTAGGTTTGTCGAGCCCTGGAAGGGGTCTCCTGAGTTAATACGGGTATATATACAACGAGGAGAAAGTGAGGGCTGCAGATGCTGGAGATCAGAGCTGAAAATGTGTTGCTGGAGAAGCGCAGCAGGTCAGGCAGCATCCAAGGAACAGGAGAATATCATTCCTGAAGAAGGGCTTATGCCCGAAACGTCGATTCTCCTGCTCCTTGGATGCTGCCTGACCTGCTGCGCTTTTCCAGCAACACATTCTCAGCTATATATACAACGCTCCCATTCCTTTGTTTGGGAGCTTTGCACCGAGCACAGCTGTTCTGTATTCTGTGGTTTTTTTTTTTTGCTTTTCTTTTTTTAATCTATTTGTTATTTAGTTATTTATTGGTGGTGCTCTGCACAGTGTTAGGGTTTGTTTTGTATTATAGAGTAGGTTAGTCGTTAGTAGACAGTCGCTGTATTGTAATTTGAGGGGTTTTTTCTTTACATATTATACTGATATTTGTTATTGATCGTATTTTTCAATAATTTTCTGTTTGCAAAGTTAAAAAAAAATTGCTAATGAATAGACTTGAGACCCTGAATCAGCACTTCTTTATTCATTCACGCAAAGTGAGTCCCATTGCAGGGAGGGTAGTGTCAGGGAGCTGCTGCATCAAGTGCTCACTGTCTCAAGTGGGGAGATCTGTTGATTCGGCACCTGGGAGGGGGGCTTCAGTTTTCCAGCTGCCCAGGGTGCATTAGAACGTGACTCACTCTGACCTCCCTCCTTGCTGCCCATTCCAACTCTCCCCAGGAACACAGAAATGACCAGACGGCACATTAAACAGTGAAATCGCTTCTTTACTTGAAATCATTGGCTGACGGGCCAAGTGGAAGGGTCATACAAAACAGCCCCGACGCTTATCCATGATCAATAGTCCTCGCTTTATCGCGTGGAACCCGGACAAAATGAAATATCAATAAATAAAATTACTCCTCTTCAACTGAAGGCAGGAGTCTATTGCACAACCGAGCGCAGATTAGCAAGCTGAGAGCGCAGAGCTCCTCCAGGAAGTAACTCCTTCCTCGAGGAGCTGGAGTGGGGCTGGACAGGGACAGTTCCTCGCTTCGTGGCTCCAGTTCGGAGCTATTAAAATCCTGGAAAACCAGCTGCGGTTGGAGTCCAGAATACCCAAAACTGTCGCCCTCCACTCCCACTGCACTTGGTATGTCAATTCTACTCTTTATAACAGTAGACTTTGTGTGTGTGTGTTTGTGCACACGCGCGTGTGTGTCTGTCTGTCTGTCTGAGAGATGAAATGGTTGAATCTGACACAAAAATAAATTATTGCATGCTTGTCTTGCTTTGAAACTTCTTGCATTAGGGAGGGTCAAACAGCAAGTTACAGCTGGCAATGGGTGCCCTCCCTCTCTAATATGTGCACACAGCTGATTGCAGTACTGCATCACTTTAAATTCTCCATCAGAACATGTTAACCTTCCTGAGTCCTTGTAAACTTGGTGGTGTGCGTGAGAGCTGATCACGACAAAACCACCAGTCGCCCCATGCTATTGAGGAACTGTCAAACATTACCCTGTTGGCACGACGTTCTGCAGGGTCTATATTATTAACGTGGCACCACGGATTGGACCAAATCTGACAGCATCCTTTCCCATTCAGCCAGCTGTCTCGCTGACTGCTTTGACAACCTCGTAAGCCTTTAGGAAGTGGGCCTGATGAGGTAGTCTATCAAATCAAACAGAAAAGTGGCAGAAAATAGTAATCATAACTGACAGCAAGGGGAGCCACGCCATCGAACCCGTACGGATTGCAGTAGATCGCGTGCTTGAGAAAGCAACAATGCCCGAAGACAAGATGTGCAGACTGCAAAACCCAAACGGCTCACAGGACCAGAGCCAGTCACTCGGTTTCCCTCCCTCTCTCTCCGCAGGCCTGCTGAGTTTCTCCAACATTAGCTGCCTTCTCTTCAGATCTCCAGCTGCTCTTCGCATTGCTTCGACTTAGCGAAGGAGCTGCGGTGACTTTCAAGAAACGAGCACGCTCGATCCAGGTCAATTGCAACTGGGAGGGCGATGGGAATGTTTGAAGCAGGAGGCCTTGAACGGGGCGACGGAGAAAATAATCCCCCTCAAACTGATTTCCCTCCTACGTCACAATCGAGAGATTACCACCCAAGGGAGCAGTCCCCAGCCAGATACAATAGTGACAGTGACAACTGCCAACAGGACACCTCCAATGTCCAGGACACCCTCCACGGAAACATAGAGGGGTGCGGAAAATGCCACCCTCCCCAGCCACGTTTCACAAACCTGCCCCGAATGGTTATAAATATGTGCCCCAGCACCCGTTTCCTCTGGTCGAGGTCGAGTGCCCCCCCCCCCACCCCCCACCCGCATGGAAATGCCAACACGTTGCCCAATTGTCAGCCGAGGTAGGTCAGGATTCCACCACCACACTCCCCTGAAAGTGAGGTCTGGCACATGATACCATCCCCCACCCCCCTTCCAGGGGAAGGCACCCCTTGGCAAAGTCATTTTGAGCAGCGACTGGCAACTGATTGGGACTGCCGTGCCATCTCTGAGTATTGAAGGCTCAGGATCATCTCTGTCTCGCGCACGCACGCACGCATGCACACACACACACGCACGCACACACACACACGCATGCACACACACGCACGCACGCACGCACACACACACTCAGATCCAACTCAACCGCTTTCTGAATGAAAAACAGAAACTGTTAGCCTTCTGAGGAAGGGTGACTGAACCTGAAATGTTCACATCATTTACCTCCTCCCTCACCTCCCCCCACCCCCCCCACAACTCTGTCTCTCTCTCTCTCTCTCTCTCTCTCTCTCCACAGACCTGCTGAGTTCACTCCGCCGTCTCAAATTTCCAGGATACACCGTCCTCGCTTTCCCATCAAATCACTTCCAGGCTCCCTCGAAAGTACAGACTGGCCCCTTCCCCGTGTGCCAGGGCATGGGGTGGCTCCGAACCCGGATGCCCGAGTTCCTCTCAGCTGTTGGCTCACAGTAGACAGAAGGGCAACGTAGGCAAAAGGGCAGAGGAGCAAGTCTTCACTGCCAAGAGGTGGAGGTGTGTTTTGTTGGAAGGGGGGTGGGGGGGGGACACGCAGGGTTGAGTGGGCTCCTAGTGCTGCCCGGCCTCCCGTATCCGACAGGCGACTGCCGTGACCAGTGCAGCGCCCTTGCCACTGCCGTCTTCGGACTGGACGTACGACACCTCGCATCGGGGAGCCAAGCGCGCCACTGTCTCGTGCATGGTCGAGGAGAAGCTGGGAACGGAGGAGAGGGAGGTCAGCTTGTGACGGAACCCAGATCCCAGTCCCGCCCCACATGCCAGAAGAGGAAAACCCAGGGGCCAAATCAGAGAAGGATTCCGCAAAAACCGAAACAGGAATGTGGCATATAACCCGAGTATCAGTGTCGATGGCTGTTGGACTGATGACCAATTGGCGCAGAGACCCAATCAGTTTCCCTCACATCTCTTTCGGAAGGGAAATCTGCCATCCTTACCTGGTCTGGCCTGCACGTGACTCCAGACCTAACTCTCTATGAAGAGGATGTGGATGCTCGCTTAATCCCAGCGATGGGTGTCTCTGAAATTCCATCCCCCAGACAGCAGTTCGTTTGGAAGGGGACCGAATGGAGGTAACCCAAGGAGGAAAACAGTGTCCTGGAGGTCTACAGCACAGGAAAAGACCCTTCGGCCCATCTAGTCTGTGCCAACCACCTCACTTTTTTAATCCCCGTTTCCCCAGCACGTGGCGCGTAGCCTTGGCATGGTGAGTGCCCATTGGAATTCTCCTTCGATGAGGGTTTCTGCCTCCACCCCCCCCCCCCGACCCCCGACTCCTTACAGCCAGTGAAGTCCAGATTCCCCACCAGCCTCTAAGGGAAGACATTATTCCTTAAGGCCCCCTCTAAACCTCCAGCCCCTTCCCTTAAATCTAAGCTTCCACCCTCCCCACCCCCACACCCGGTCACTGCACCCTCCACCGAGGGGAAAAGGCTCCTCCCTCTGTCTCCCCACCGATACCCTCACCATTTTATCCTCCCGACGTGACCCTCCTCGATCTCCTCTGCTCTAAGGGAAACAAGCCCTCCAGTCTGTCCCAATCTCTCAAGAACTGAAACTCTCCAGTTACCCCACCCCCCCACCCCCCCCCCCGCTCGCCAAGCAAGGCCCCATCCTGGGAAATCTCCCTCTGCTCCCTCTCCCCTCTCCCAGTGCTATCACATCCCTCCTATAACATGGATACCAGAACTGCCCACAATACTCTCGCTGTGTGACCTCACCCACGTTGTATACAGCTCCCAGCCAAACCCTCCCTGCTCTTACGCCTCGGTTAATAAAGAGAAGCATCCCATAATCCTTCTGAAAGACTTTATCGCCCCGTCGCCCACCTGAAGGGATCAATGTAAATGCACACCAAGCTCCCTCTGCCCCTCAAGGGTCCTACTTTCCATCGTGTATTCCCTTTCCGTGTATGAATGGACACTGCTCTGCTTTTGCCCTGGGGTGGAAGGGACATTTCCCACAGCTCTGCTGGCAACCGTGTACCAACAGGTAACATTGAATACAGACAGCACCAGAGCAGGCTTAACACGTCACCTGGGAGAGATACGCACCGTCAGGATGTTCCATCACGGTCTGCTTTCTCAAGCAGACAGAGACACACCAAAATCTCGTCTTTTATCTCCCAGGAGTTTAAACAGACCTTCATTAGCAACGTCGGAGCACATCCATTAAATCGTCAAGATTATAAAACCACTCAGGCTGCAAAGTTCCCACCCACTCCTCAATTCTAACCTTCGATCTCGAACTGGTTTTATAGTCTTGTCCACAAACCTCCCTTGGTAAACAGTTACACCCTGCTCCTTTCCGTGTTGTCCTTGCTGTCTGTTTTGACCATTTCGGATGGTATGGGATTCCCAGATCCTGCAGGGAGGGTTCCTCACTTGTTTCCCCTCTCAATCGATTTGAACAAAAAATATTGATCAAATCGACCTCCTGGGTCTGATCAACCTTTGGCATCACTGGCACAAGAGCTCAGGAGCAGACGGAGTGTTTGCTCAGTGGGCCAAGGAGTGGCAGGTGGGGGTTTAATGCAGATAAACGCGAGCTGCTGCACTGTGGGACGATAAACCAGGACAGGACTTACACAGGTAACAGGAGGGCCCTGGGAAGCATTGCTAGACAGGGATTCAGGCCCATGATTCCCTGAAAAAAGACAGGGTGGTGAAGGCGGCATTTGGCACACTTGCCTTCATTGGTCAGTGCATTGAGAATCGGAGTAGAGACATCATGTTAGAATCCCTGAGAAGGCCAGTTTTGGAATACGATGTACAGTGCTGGTCACCCGGCTACAGGAAGGATATCATTGTGGGCGGCACGGTGGTACAGTGGTTAGCACTGCTGCCTCGCAGCGTCAGAGACCCGGGTTCAATTCCCGCCTCAGGCGACTGACTGTGTGGAGTTTGCACGTTCTCCCCGTGTCTGCGTGGGTTTCCTCCGGGTGCTCCGGTTTCCTCCCACAGTCCAAAGATGTGCAGGTCAGGTGAATTGGCCATGCTAACTTGTCCGTTGTGTTAGGTAAGGGGTAAATGTAGGGGTATGGGTGGGTTGCGCTTCGGCGGGGCGGTGTGGACTTGTTGGGCCGAAGGGCCTGTTTCCACACTGTAAGTAATCTAATCTAAATCTAATCTAATCTAATCTAATCATTAAATTGGAAAGGGTGCAAAAATATTTACAAAGATGTTACTGATTCTGGAGGGTTTGAGTTAGACAAATAGGCTGGGACTGTTTTTCCCTGGAGGATGAGAAGCAACCTTATAGAAATTTATAAAATCATCACAGACATAGGTACTGTGAATAGCCAAACATCTATTTTGTCCAGGGTATTGAAGACTAAAACAGAGAGGGGCATACGGTGAAGGTGAGAGGGGAAAGACTTATAAAGGGCAACTTTTTCACACAGAAGGTGGTATGTGCATGGAGTGAGCTGCCAGAAGAAGTGGTAGGGGCTGGTACAATGACAGCATTTAAAAGACATCTGGATGCGAAGGGTATGAGCCAAATGCAGGCAAATGTTAAAAATCACACAACGCCAGTTTATAATCCAACAGGTTTAATCGGAAGCATGAACTTTCGGAGCGACGCTCCTTCATCAGGTAGTTGTGGAGGACACAAATGTAAGACACAGACTTTATAGCAAAAGTTTACAGTGTGATGTAACTGAAATTATATATTGAAAAACACCTTGATTGTTTGTTAAGTCTCTCATCTGTTAGAGTGACCATGTTCGTTTCACCTCTTTCGGATATAAATCACAATACTTTTTTTTAAGAAGTCACATCCTCAGGTTCACTTTAACAATTGGTGTTAGCCCAGATTATGTGTTGAAGGTGTTATCTGGACTGACACCGATTGTTAAAGTTAACCTGAGAATGTAACTTTTAAAAAAAACGTTTCGTGATTTACATATGGAAGAAGTGAAACTAACATGGTCACTCTAACAGATGAGAGACTTTACAAACAGCCAATCGATTTTTCAATGTATAATTTCCGTTACATCACACTGTAAACTTTTGCTATAAATTCTGTGTTACGATCGAGCCCTCCACAACCACCTGATGAAGGAGCGTCGCTCCGAAAGCTAGTGTGCTTCCAATTAAACCTGTCGGACTATAACCTGGTGTTGTGTGATTTTTAACTTTGTCCACCCCTGTCCGACACCGGCATCTCCAAATTATGGCAGGCAAATGGGATTAGTTTAGTTTGGCAAGGCTGGTCAGCTTTAACAATTTGGGCTGAAGGGTTTGTTGCTGTCCTGGGTGATTCTATGAGAGGACAGTAAATAAAGCTCTGGGCTTTATTAACAGGGGCACAGCCCCTGTGATAATATACATTGTTAACTATGGGTGACACAGAGCCGAAATGTTGACTCTGCACCCTCTATCTCCCCCCAACAAATGCTGAGTTTCTCCAGCAATTCCTGGTTTCATTTCAGAATTTCAACATTCCCTGAAACTGAACTGAAATTGTCCGGGCAAGGGATGCAAAGCGCGTCCCTCCAAGCTGTGACCCTGGATTATCAGTGGAGTGAGCTCCCCCCCCCAACCCACCAATGCCACTTACACTCAGCTGTCTGCTACCTAACCCGGAAAAGAGGTGGCGAGCTGCTCAGCGCGGACTCACTGTGGGTGCAGTTTGTAAAGGGTGCCATCCATCCCCACGGTGACCCGGAGACGCTCCAGATTCCTGTTCTCCCGGATCTTGTCCACCACAGCGGCCAATCCTGCTCCACAGAGCTGAGCGGCCCGTCGCGATACCACACCACACACCTCCTTGACAATGATGCTGTCGTCACACGTACTCTGCAGCCCCAGTTTTTGCAGGATTGCTCGGACCTGCAGTAGCGCCAAGCGATCGCTGCAACAGAGCACAGAGAGGATTAGCACACTCAAGCAGATGACCATCAACAACATTACTAATCAGTATCAACTTTCGTCAATACCAACATTCGTCAATGTCCACATTTTCCAATACCGACATTCGCCCATACCGACATTCGCCAACACCGACATTCGCCAACACCGACATTCGCCAACACCGACATTCGCCCATACCGACATTCGCCCATACCGACATTCGCCAACACCGACATTCGCCAACACCGACATTCGCCAACACAGACATTCGCCAACACCGACATTCGCCAATACCGACATTCGCCAACACCGACACTAGCCCATACCGACATTCGCCAATACCGACATTCGCCAACACCGACATTCGCCCATACCGACATTCGCCCATACCGACATTCGCCAATACCGACACTCGCCCACACCGACACTCGCCCACACCGACATTCACCAACACCGACATTCACCAACACCGACATTCGCCCATACCGACATTCGCCCATACCGACATTCGCCAATACCGACACTCGCCCACACCGACATTCGCCAACACCGACATTCGCCAACACCGACATTCACCCATACCGACATTCGCCAACACCGACATTCGCCCATACCGACATTCGCCCATACCGACACTCGCCCATACCGACACTCGCCCACACCGACATTCGCCAACACCGACATTCGCCAACACCGACATTCGCCAACACCGACATTCGCCAACACCGACATTCGCCCATACCGACATTCGCCAACACAGACATTCGCCAACACCGACATTCGCCCATACCGACATTCACCCATACCGACATTCGCCAACACCGACATTCGCCAACACCGACATTCGCCCATACCGACATTCGCCCATACCGACATTCGCCAACACAGACATTCGCCAACACAGACATTCGCCAATACCGACATTCGCCAACACCGACACTAGCCCATACCGACATTCGCCAATACCGACATTCGCCAACACCGACATTCGCCCATACCGACATTCGCCCATACCGACATTCGCCCATACCGACACTCGCCCACACCGACACTCGCCCACACCGACATTCACCAACACCGACATTCACCAACACCGACATTCGCCCATACCGACATTCGCCCATACCGACATTCGCCAATACCGACATTCGCCAACACCGACATTCGCCAACACCGACATTCGCCCATACCGACATTCGCCAACACCGACATTCGCCAACACCGACATTCGCCCATACCGACATTCGCCCATACCGACACTCGCCAATACCGACACTCGCCAATACCGACACTCGCCAATACCGACACTCGCCAATACCGACACTCGCCCACACCGACATTCGCCAACACCGACAATCGCCAACACCGACATTCGCCCATACCGACATTCACCCATACCGACATTCGCCAACACCGACATTCGCCAACACCGACATTCGCCCATACCGACATTCGCCCATACCGACATTCGCCCATACAGACATTCGCCAACACCGACATTCGCCAATACCGACATTCGCCCATACCGACATTCGCCCATACCGACATTCGCCAACACCGACATTCGCCAACACCGACATTCGCCAACACCGACATTCGCCCATACCGACATTCGCCAACACCGACATTCGCCCATACCGACATTCGCCCATACCGACATTCGCCCATACCGACATTCGCCAACACCGACATTCGCCCATACCGACATTCGCCCATACCGACATTCACCCATACCGACATTCGCCAATACCGACATTCGCCAACACCGACATTCGCCCATACCGACATTCGCCCATACCGACATTCACCCATACCGACATTCGCCAACACCGACATTCGCCAACACCGACATTCGCCCATACCGACATTCGCCCATACCGACATTCGCCCATACAGACATTCGCCAACACCGACATTCGCCAATACCGACATTCGCCCATACCGACATTCGCCCATACCGACATTCGCCCATACCGACATTCGCCAACACCGACATTCGCCAACACCGACATTCGCCAACACCGACATTCGCCAACACCGACATTCGCCCATACCGACATTCGCCAACACCGACATTCGCCCATACCGACATTCGCCCATACCGACATTCGCCCATACCGACATTCGCCAACACCGACATTCGCCCATACCGACATTCACCCATACCGACATTCGCCAATACCGACATTCGCCAACACCGACATTCGCCCACACCGACATTCGCCCACACCGACATTCGCCCACACCGACATTCGCCCATACCGACATTCGCCAATACCGACATTCGCCACCACCGACATTCGCCAACACCGACATTCACCCATACCGACATTCACCCATACCGACATTCGCCAACACCGACATTCGCCCATACCGACATTCGCCAATACCGACATTCGCCCACACCGACATTCGCCCATACCGACATTCGCCGATACCGACATTCGCCAACACCGACATTCACCCATACCGACATTCGCCAATACCGACATTCGCCAACACCGACATTCGCCCACACCGACATTCGCCCACACCGACATTCGCCCATACCGACATTCGCCAATACCGACATTCGCCACCACCGACATTCGCCACCACCGACATTCACCCATACCGACATTCACCCATACCGACATTCGCCAACACCGACATTCGCCCATACCGACATTCGCCAATACCGACATTCGCCAACACCGACATTCGCCCACACCGACATTCGCCCACACCGACATTCGCCCACACCGACATTCGCCCATACCGACATTCGCCAATACCGACATTCGCCACCACCGACATTCGCCACCACCGACATTCACCCATACCGACATTCACCCATACCGACATTCGCCAACACCGACATTCGCCCATACCGACATTCGCCCATACCGACCTTCGCCAATACCGACATTCGCCCACACCGACATTCGCCCGTACCGACATTCGCCAATACCGACATTCGCCAACACCGACATTCGCCAACACCGACACTCGCCAACACCGACACTCGCCAACACCGACACTCGCCAACACCGACATTCACCCATACCGACATTCGCCAACACCGACATTCACCCATACCGACATTCGCCCACACCGACATTCGCCCACACCGACATTCGCCAACACCGACATTCGCCAACACCGACATTCACCCATACCGACACTCGCCAACACCGACATTCACCCATACCGACATTCGCCAACACCGACATTCACCCATACCGACATTCACCCATACCGACATTCGCCCATACCGACATTCGCCCACACCGACATTCGCCAACACCGACATTCGCCAACACCGACATTCACCCATACCGACACTCGCCCATACCGACATTCGCCCATACCGACATTCGCCAACACCGACATTCGCCAATACCGACATTCGCCAACACCGACACTCGCCAACACCGACACTCGCCCATACCGACATTCACCCATACCGACATTCACCCATACCGACATTCGCCAACACCGACATTCGCCCATACCGACATTCGCCCACACCGATATTCACCCACACCGACATTCACCCACACCGACATTCGCCCACACCGACATTCGCCCACACCGACATTCGCCCACACCGACATTCGCCCACACCGACATTCGCCCACACCGACATTCGCCCACACCGACACTCGCCAACACCGACATTCGCCCACACCGACATTCGCCCACACCGACATTCGCCAATACCGACATTCGCCAATACCGACACTCGCCAATACCGACACTCGCCAACACCGACAATTGGCAACACCGACATTCGCCCATACCAACATTCGCCCATACCGACATTCACCCATACCGACACTCGCCCATTCCGACATTCACCAATATCGACATTCGCCCATACCGACACTCACCCATACCGACATTCACCAATATCGACATTCGCCAACATTCGCCAATACCGACATTCGCCAACACCGACATTCGCCCATACCGACATTCGCCCACACCGACATTCGCCAACACCGACATTCACCCATACCGACATTCGCCAACACCGACATTCGCCAACACCGACACTCGCCCATACCGACACTCGCCCATACCGACACTCGCCCATACCGACACTCGCCCATACCGACACTCGCCCATACCGACACTCGCCCATACCGACACTCGCCCATACCGACACTCGCCCATACCGACATTCACCAATATCGACATTCGCCAACATTCGCCAATACCGACATTCGCCAACACCGACATTCACCCATACCGACATTCGTCCATACCGACATTCGCCCATAGCAACATTCCCCAACACCGACATTCACCAACACCGACATTCGCCAACACCGACAATTGGCAACACCGACATTCGCCCATACTGACATTCGCCCACACCGACACTCGCCAACACCGACACTCGCCAACACCGACATTCACCCATACCGACATTCACCCATACCGACATTCGCCCACACCGACATTCGCCAACACCGACATTCGCCAACACCGACATTCGCCAACACCGACATTCGCCAACACCGACATTCGCCAACACCGACATTCGCCAACACCGACATTCACCCATACCGACACTCGCCCATACCGACATTCGCCCATACCGACATTCGCCAACACCGACATTCGCCAACACCGACATTCGCCAATACCGACATTCGCCAACACTGACATTCACCCATACCGACATTCGCCAACACCGACATTCGCCAACACCGACACTCGCCCATACCGACACTCGCCCATACCGACACTCGCCCATACCGACACTCGCCCATACCGACACTCGCCCATACCGACACTCGCCCATACCGACACTCGCCCATACCGACACTCGCCCATACCGACACTCGCCCATACCGACATTCACCAATATCGACATTCGCCAACATTCGCCAATACCGACATTCGCCAACACCGACATTCACCCATACCGACATTCGTCCATACCGACATTCGCCCATAGCAACATTCCCCAACACCGACATTCACCAACACCGACATTCGCCAACACCGACAATTGGCAACACCGACATTCGCCCATACTGACATTCGCCCACACCGACACTCGCCAACACCGACACTCGCCAACACCGACATTCACCCATACCGACATTCACCCATACCGACATTCGCCCACACCGACATTCGCCAACACCGACATTCGCCAACACCGACATTCGCCAACACCGACATTCGCCAACACCGACATTCGCCAACACCGACATTCACCCATACCGACATTCACCCATACCGACATTCACCCATACCGACACTCGCCCATACCGACATTCGCCCATACCGACATTCGCCAACACCGACATTCGCCAATACCGACATTCGCCAACACCGACACTCGCCAACACCGACACTCGCCCATACCGACATTCACCCATACCGACATTCGCCAACACCGACATTCACCCATACCGACATTCGCCCACAACGACATTCACCCACACCGACATTCACCCACACCGACATTCACCCACACCGACATTCGCCCACACCGACATTCGCCCACACCGACATTCGCCCACACCGACATTCGCCCACACCGACATTCGCCCATACCGACATTCACCAACACCGACATTCGCCCATACCGACATTCGCCAATACCGACATTCGCCAATACCGACACTCGCCAACACCGACATTCACCCATACCGACACTCGCCCATACCGACATTCGCCCATACCGACATTCGCCAACACCGACATTCGCCAACACCGACACTCGCCAACACCGACACTCGCCAACACCGACACTCGCCAACACCGACACTCGCCCATACCGACATTCACCCATACCGACAATTGGCAACACCGACATTCGCCCATACCGACATTCGCCCACAACGACATTCACCCATACCGACATTCGCCCACACCGACATTCACCAATATCGACATTCGCCCATACCGAGACTCACCCATACCGACATTCGCCAACACCGACATTCGCCAACACCGACAATTGGCAACACCGACATTCGCCCATACCGACATTCGCCAACACCGACATTCACCCATACCGACACTCGCCCATTCCGACATTCACCAATATCGACATTCGCCCATACCGACATTCGCCAACACCGACACTCGCCCATACCGACATTCACCCATACCGACACTCGCCCATACCGACATTCGCCAACACCGACATTCGCCCATACCGACATTCGCCAACACCGACATTCGCCCATACCGACATTCGCCCACACCGACATTCGCCAACACCGACATTCGCCAACACCGACATTCGCCAACACCGACATTCGCCCACACCGACACTCGCCCACACCGACATTCGCCCATACCGACATTCGCCAACACCGACATTCACCCATAGCGACATGCACCCATACCGACACTCGCCCATACCGACATTCACCCATACCGACATTCACCCATACCGACATTCGCCCATACCGACACTCGCCCATACCGACACTCGCCCATACCGACATTCACCAATATCGACATTCGCCAACATTCGCCAATACCGACATTCGCCAACACCGACATTCACCCATACCGACATTCGTCCATACCGACATTCGCCCATAGCAACATTCCCCAACACCGACATTCGCCAACACCGACATTCGCCAACACCGACAATTGGCAACACCGACATTCGCCCATACCGACATTCGCCCACACCGACATTCGCCCACACCGACACTCGCCAACACCGACACTCGCCAACACCGACACTCGCCAACACCGACACTCGCCAACACCGACACTCGCCAACACCGACACTCGCCCATACCGACACTCGCCCATACCGACATTCGCCCACACCGACATTCGCCCACACCGACATTCGCCCACACCGACACTCGCCCACACCGACACTCGCCAACACCGACACTCGCCAACACCGACACTCGCCAACACCGACACTCGCCCATACCGACACTCGCCCATACCGACACTCGCCCATACCGACACTCGCCCATACCGACACTCGCCCATACCGACACTCGCCAACACCGACATTCGCCCACACCGACATTCGCCCACACCGACATTCGCCCATACCGACATTCGCCAACACCGACATTCGCCCATACCGACATTGGCCCATACCGACATTCGCCAATACCGACACTCGCCAACACAGACATTCGCCCATACCGACATTCGCCCACACCGACATTCGCCCACACCGACATTCGCCCACACCGACATTCGCCCACACCGACATTCGCCCACACCGACATTCGCCAATACCGACACTCGCCCATACCGACATTCGCCAACACCGACATTCGCCAACACCGACATTCGCCAACACCGACATTCGCCAACACCGACATTCGCCCACACCGACATTCGCCCACACCGACATTCGCCCACACCGACACTCGCCCACACCGACATTCGCCCATACCGACATTCGCCAACACCGACATTCACCCATACCGACACTCGCCCATTCCGACATTCGCCAACACCGACATTCGCCCATACCGACATTCGCCCATACCGACACTCGCCCATACCGACACTCGCCCATACCGACACTCGCCCATACCGACACTCGCCCATACCGACACTCGCCCATACCGACACTCGCCCATACCGACATTCGCCCACACCGACATTCGCCAACACCGACATTCGCCAACACCGACATTCACCCATACCGACATTCGCCAACACCGACATTCGCCAACACCGACATTCGCCCATACCGACACTCGCCCATACCGACACTCGCCCATACCGACACTCGCCCATACCGACATTCGCCCACACCGACATTCGCCAACACCGACATTCACCCATACCGACATTCGCCAACACCGACATTCGCCAACACCGACATTCGCCCATACCGACACTCGCCCATACCGACACTCGCCCATACCGACACTCGCCCATACCGACACTCGCCCATACCGACATTCACCAATATCGACATTCGCCAACATTCGCCAACACCGACATTCGCCAATACCGACATTCGTCCATACCGACATTCGTCCATACCGACATTCGCCAACACCGACATTCGCCAACACCGACATTCGCCAACACCGACATTCGCCAACACCGACATTCGCCAACACCGACAATTGGCAACACCGACAATTGGCAACACCGACATTCACCCATACCGACATTCACCCATACCGACATTCACCCATACCGACATTCACCCATACCGACACTCGCCAACATTCACCAATACCGACATTCGCCAACACCGACATTCACCCATACCGACATTCGCCCATAGCAACATTCGCCAACACCGACATTCGCCAACACCGACATTCGGCAACACCGACATTCGGCAACACCGACATTCGGCAACACCGACAATTGGCAACACCGACATTCGCCAACACCGACATTCGCCCATACCGACATTTGCCAACATCGACATTCGCCAACACCGACATTCACCAACACCGACATTCACCAACACCGACATTCACCAACACCGACATTCACCAACACCGAATTCACCAACACCGACATTCACCAACACCGACATTCACCAACACCGACATTCGCCCATACCGACATTCGCCAACACCGACATTCACCAACACCGACATTCACCAACACCGAATTCACCAACACCGACATTCACCAACACCGACATTCACCAACACCGACATTCGCCCATACCGACATTCGCCAACACCGACATTCACCAACACCGACATTCACCAACACCGAATTCACCAACACCGACATTCACCAACACCGACATTCGCCCATACCGACATTCGCCAACACCGACATTCACCAACACCGACATTCACCAACACCGACATTCACCAACACCGACATTCACCAACACCGACATTCGCCCATACCGACATTCGCCAACACCGACATTCACCAACACCGACATTCACCAACACCGAATTCACCAACACCGACATTCACCAACACCGACATTCGCCCATACCGACATTCGCCCATACCGACATTCGCCAACACCGACATTCGCCAACACCGACATTCACTAGCACCGACATTCCTCAATATCAACGTTTGTCACTATCCACATTCTTCAATATCCACAATCGTCACTCCCAGCATTCGTCACTCCCAGCATTCGTCACTCCCAGCATTCGTCACTCCCAGCATTCGTCACCCCCAGCGATCGTCACCCCCAGCGATCGTCACCCCCAGCGATCGTCACCCCCAGCGATCGTCACTCCCAGCGATCGTCACTCCCAGCGATCGTCACTCCCAGCGATCGTCACTCCCAGCGATCGTCACTCCCAGCGATCGTCACTCCCAGCATTCGTCACTCCCAGCATTCGTCACTCCCAGCGATCGTCACTCCCAGCGATCGTCTCTCCCAGCATTCGTCACTCCCAGCGATCGTCACTCCCAGCGATCGTCACTCCCAGCGATTCGTCACTCCCAGCATTCGTCTCGCCCAGCATTCGTCACTCCCTGCATTCGTCACTCCCAGCAATCGTCACTCCCAGCAATCGTCACTCCCAGCAATCGTCACTCCCAGCAATCGTCACTCCCTGCATTCGTCACTCCCTGCATTCGTCACTCCCTGCATTCGTCACTCCCTGCATTCGTCACTCCCTGCATTCGTCACTCCCTGCATTCGTCACTCCCTGCATTCGTCACTCCCTGCAATCGTCACTCCCAGCAATCGTCACTCCCAGCATTCGTCACTCCCAGCATTCGTCACTCCCAGCATTCGTCACTCCCAGCATTCGTCACTCCCAGCGATCGTCACTCCCAGCGATCGTCACTCCCAGCGATCGTCACTCCCAGCGATCGTCACTCCCAGCGATCGTCACTCCCAGCGATCGTCACTCCCAGCGATCGTCACTCCCAGCGATTCGTCACTCCCAGCATTCGTCTCGCCCAGCATTCGTCACTCCCAGCAATCGTCACTCCCAGCAATCGTCACTCCCAGCAATCGTCACTCCCAGCAATCGTCACTCCCAGCAATCGTCACTCCCTGCATTCGTCACTCCCTGCATTCGTCACTCCCTGCATTCGTCACTCCCAGCATTCGTCACTCCCAGCAATTGTCACTACCAGCATTCGTCACTACCAGCATTCGTCACTCCCAGCAATCGTCACTCCCAGCAATCGTCACTCCCAGCATTCGTCACTCCCAGCATTCGTCACTACCAGCATTCGTCAGTGTCCACACACGTCAATACCAACATTGGTCAATGTCCACATTCATCAATATCCTGGGGGTTACCTCAGTCAGGATTATACACAATGCATTTGGTGACAGAAACCAGGAGAATGGTCATTTTCGCAACATCCTCTGTATTGGGTGCTCTAATGAAGGTGACACCAATTCTGGGTGATGGTGCTGAGGGACCCTGTTAGCGTGGTCGGACATAATAGAGGAGAGGGTTGGCCAACGGGAGCGAAGACCCATTCTGCGCTTGGCCGCATGTGGCCCAGTGTGTCAATGCTGGTCAGCAAACTGGAAAAAGGAGCGCTGATTGCCCCCAGGCCTGACATCAATGAGGGTAAGACACTGCCCTGAGCAACAACTGCTCCCTGGGTCTGACTTTTATTGCAATAAAGTAATGTGGTCAGCCGTCCCACTGTGCCATGACAATCGGAACCCATTTGCCAGCAGTTTGGTACTGGTGCCGTATATATTATTGTTCCTCCCCTGCCCCGTCTCTCCACCACCCCCCCCCCCCCCCCCCCTTGAGATTTGGTACTCTTGTGATCAGATAGGTGCAAGGTAGAAATCTCCGCTGGCTTGTCAGGTGCCTGGAAGTAACCCTTTTCTTTCACCCCCCCGTGACAACGACAATCTGAAAAGTCTGAGGCTTGTCCCGACACAGGACCTGGAGGGAGACAGAACTTTCCCCGAGAGGGACGGGGTGCAGCTCTTTGTACATGTCCCACATGATGTGTGCATGTGAGAGACAGGCAGCGAAAGTGAATGAGAGACACGGTAAGACAGAGACAGACAGACAGAAAGAGAGAGAGAGAGAGAGAGAGAGAGAGAGGGGCAGAGAGAAAGCAAGGGTGACACGGAGATAGAGAGAAAGTGAGAGTTAGAGACAGAAAGAGAGAGAGAGAAAGCAACAGAGAGACACAGAAAGACAGAGACAGAGAGACAGAAAGAGGCAGAGGCAGATGGGTGGATGGATAGATCGATCAATCCTCAGTGCAATCCCTAATCTTTAACAAGTTCCTGATCTTATTGAGGGAAAGTGGGCGCCTGGATGAGGGGGGAGGAGCAGCTTTACAATAGTTGCCAGAGACCCACGATTGCTGTGGGCTGGTGGGTGGGCTGTTGGCCTAGGGGCAGGGTGCGGGTGGAGGGAGGGGGGGGGGGGGGAGAGGGTAGAGGGCAACGGTTCGAGCTGGGTTGTAACCAAGGCACAGCAGGAGGCCACTCAGCCCATTGCTCTTCTGTGGCGCTCCAGCCAGCAATCTGGTCGATTCCACTCTGTTCCCCCCTCCCCGCCCCCCCCCCCCTCCCCCCACCTCGCTCCCGTGCGCACACCCCGCCCCCTCAGTAACTCACCTCTCAATCTGAGACAGGAACCTGGTCTGGAAGATGCCCCTGGTCTTGAGCCTCTCGGAGATCCGGCCCCGGAACAGCAGCCCCCGCTTTGTGAAGTCGATGAGGATGTTACGGACGATCTCGCCCAGGTACATGCCGCTGATCAACTTCTCGTACCTGCCGGAGAGAGGTCAGCCGGGGTGAACATGGGAACAGCAGGAGCAGGCCATTCGATCACAATGTGAGCTGATCATCCAACTCAGTCCCAAGTTCCTGCTCACTTGCATTGATCCCTTTGTCCCGAAGAACTCCATTCAAATCCTTCTTGAAATCAATGTTTTCTGCATCAGAGAATTCCACAGCCTCCCCGACTCTCTGGTTGAAGACATTGCTCCTCATCTCAGTCCCACCCCATCTCCTTAGATTATGACCGCCTGGTTCTGGACTCCTCAAAGTCTTCGGGTTCTGTCCAGTCCCTGTTAGAGTTCAATAGGTTTCTATGAGAACCTTCCCCCCCCCCCCCCCCCCCCCCCCCCCCCCCCCCCCCCACCACCCACCGAATCATCTTGGAAACTCCCAGTGAATATAGTCCTAATCCAATCCAATTTCTCTCCAGCCATCAGTCCCAGGAATCAGTCTGGGAAAGCCATCGCTGCCCCCCCCCCCCCAACCCCCTCCGACGCCAGAAGATCCTTCTTCAGGTAGGGAGACCCTAAACCGCACAGCGTGCACGCACGCAGGCGCACACACACACAAATACTCCGGGGTCTGGTGTCGCCGTGCCCATCCTCGCCCCTGTCCTCCAATCCTCCCGCTGCGGAGGGCACAACATCTCATTGGCCTTCCACTGCTCCTGCGAGGCTGACTTACAGCGAGTGGGGGAGGAGGGACGCCCAGGTCTCAAAGGGTGCAGTTTCAGTTTTGAGTTTGTTTAATTTGGAAACTAAGACAAACAAAAAGAAGCTCTTTTGTAGGAACTCAGTTTCAGGATAACTGTGACAGCCTGGTCAATCTGTCCTGCACACTTTCCAAGTTAAGAACGTCCTTCCTACAGCGGGGCGATCAGAACTGAAAGCAGGATTCCAAATGTCGTGTAAAGCCGCAAGTTTTGGACTCAATGCCCTGACCAGCAAAGGCAAGCTGTCAATCAACCTCCTTCACCACCCTCTCTCCCTGCACTTCCCCTTTCAAGGGACTATGTACCTGCACCTCTCGGTCTCTCTGTCCCACAGCACTCCCCAGAGCCCAACCATAAACGTCCTCAGTCCTGCGCTGGTTTGTCTTCCCACAATGCAACACCCCGCATTTATCTGCATTTAAACTCCATCTGTCCAGTGGACGAGCTGCTCAAAATCCCATCGTACTCTTGAGACATCCCGCAGCTCTCAGGGAGCAGGACAGACGGGGATTTCGGGGGTGATAATGCTGGTCCAGAATCCACAGACAACTGCTCTCTCTCCCGCCAACTTCCTCTGGCAAAGTAACTGAATCCTCTTCAAAATCTGCTGACCTTTCCCGAACACAGCCGATCCCTGACGTAGAGGCCTCAGGATGGGCGTAGGAGGAGACTGTTCCACTCCATCGCTCAACTAGATCACGGCTGATCTTCGAGCTCAATCCCATTTTCCCGTATTATAGAACAACACGGCGCAGAACAGGCCCTTCGGCCCTCGATGTTGTGCTGACCTGTGAACTATTCTCAGCTCATACCCCTACACTATCCCAAAATCACCCATGTGCTTATCTAAGGATTGTTTAAATTTCCAATGTCCCTGTATCCTTAAAATCGAGGAATCGATTGAAATTTTCTTGCACTTGGTGAATGTCTGATTCCCCACTGTCCAAGGATTCACCACCGTCTGGGAAAAGAATGTCACCTCACAGATTTGTAGATTCACACAGTTGCGGGAAAGGCCCATCGGCCCCTTGAGACTGCACCAACACAAAGCACCACTAAGGGGCGCTAATCCCCATTTTCTGCACTTAGACCATACCCTTGAATGTATGGGCTATTTCAAATGCTCAAATGTTATTTTGGTAGGTTGTAACGTTTCCAGCCTCCGTTACCTTCGTCAGGCAGTGCATTTCAGATTGTCACCACCTGCTGAGTGAAAAAGTTCTTTCTCAAATCTCCTGCCCCTTACCCGGACAGTATGTCCTCTCGTGAGTTACCCTCAACAGCCACTGTCTGTTCCATACCCTTCATAATCTTATATACCTCAATCACATCCCCCCCCCCCCGCAGTGTCTTCTGAGCTCTAGAGAAAAATTCCAAGGCTATTAATCTCGCCTTACAGCTCAACTTCTCCTTCCCAGGCAACGTCCTGGCTAACTTCCTCTGCGCCCATTCCAGTCTGACCGTATCTTTCTTGTAGTGAGGTGACCAGAACTGCACACCGTGCTCCAACAGTGGCCTGACCAACACCCTGCACAACCTCAATATTACTGCCTTCCTCTTATACCCTGTGAAACAGCAGATGAAAGCAAGTGTCCCACATTCCTTCTTAACTATTCAATTTACAACTTCAGGGATCCGGGAATGATTACCCCAAGATCCTTCTGTTCGCCTCAGCTACCCATTTAGTAAATGCTCCCACATATTGTTGGTCCTTCCAAAGTGCATCACCTCGCATTTCTAAGGGTTAAATATCATCTGGCCAACCCATCTATATCTTCCTGCAACCATTGTCTCCACCATTAACCGCCCTGCACTTTTCACTGGACTCCTACCCCTTTGTAACCTGACAATAAACCGAATTCTAATTCTCCCATTCGAATTTCCAATCTACCGGTCTTGGTGTCGTCTGCAGATCTGACTAATATTTCATTCTGGATTTGATTTGATTACTGTCCCGTGTCCTGAGCTGCAGTGTTGTCCTACGAGAATTGAAGGCAGGTCACACTATGCAAGTTCATGAGGACTAAGAGCCCGCCCGGATTTGACTACCTCCACATCTGCCCTATCTGGGCACTTGCAGAAGTTAATTCAAGTGTGGGTTAAGTATTGACTGATGGGGACAGTGTCATTAGATGCCAAGGTATCCTACACTGCCAACGGGTAGATTAGATTAGATTACTTACGATGTGGAAACAGGTCCTTCGGCCCAACAAGTCCACACCGACCCGCAACCCACCCACACCCCTACATTTACCCCTTACCTAACACTACGGGCAATTTAGCACGGCAAATTCACCTGACCTGCACATCTTTGGACTGTGGGAGGAAACCGGAGCACCCGGAGGAAACCCACGCAGACACGGGGAGAACGTGCAAACTCCACACAGTCAGTCGCCTGAGGCGGGAATTGAACCCGGGTCTCTGGCGCTGTGAGGCAGCAGTGCTAACCACTGTGCCACCATGCCGCCCACGAGGTTTCCCTCATTTCCCAAAGAAGTATCTCCGGATTTGAGAAACGCACTCCCTTACGTCTGTCTGCCCGGATTCATCGACAGCCGGTCCACTTCCCGATCGAACTCAGTCCGGATGTCATCCAGGCAGCCATTGTCGCCAAACGCGCCCCATTCCATGTTGATGCACATCCGCCCTTCATCGCCTTCCACCGTCTCCACATTCTTCATCTCTTCCATGTAGCAGGCATTGCAACCGGTCCCTGCAGAACGGGGAGGGGGGGAAAAATACAAACACAACACCAGATAAAACAACCTGCTTCAGAACACAAGCTGCTGTGGACCAGAAAGCGACCAGCAATGGCTGCATAAATACAGCAGGACGTCGGTGGCTGGGAATCCTGTGGCATGTAACTCCTCCCCTCCCCCCCCGAAAAAAGCCTGTCCCCAACATTGACAAGGCCAAAGTCAGGAGTGTGTGATGGAATACTCCCCAGTTGCCCTGGATGGGGGGGGAGGGAGGGGGCAGCTCCAACAATACTCAAGAAGCCCGACACCAACCAGGGACAAAGCAGTCCCTGCCTGACTGGCCCCACACCCACAAACTGTCACTCCCTCCACCACCGACGCTCAGTGGGGGATGTGTACCATCTACAAGACGCACTGCAGCAACTCACCACGGATGAAGTGCCTGTGAAACGCGTGAGCAAGTGAGCAACGGGTCGGAGGTAGGTTGGCCAGTCCAAGTTCAGGTTTAAGAACAGATCCCATGAAAACATGGGTCTGAGGACGTGAGCCCATTGTTAGCATGTATCCACATTCAAGTTGGTCTTCTTCAACAGGAAGGGAGGGAAGTGGGGAACTGGGGGTGAAAGGTGGGAACTGAGGGCCAGTGTAATGTGTTTCACTGTTTCAAACACATCAACCCATTCACACAACCAATCTCGAGCAAACAACTGATTATTAAACCATTATGTGGATGCAGATGGAATACATTAGGATGCTCCCTTCACTTTTATCATCAACGCACAGAGTCTTGCAGCACAGAAACAGACCCTTCGGTTCAACCAGTCCATGCACGGTGGCTCAGTGGTTAGCACTGCTGCCTCACAGCACCAGGGTCCCAGGTTCGATTCCAGCCTCGGGCATCTGTCTATGTGGAGTTTGCACATTCTCCCCGTGTCTGCGTGGGTTTCCTCTGGGTGCTCTGGTTTCCTCCCACAGTCCAAAGATTTTCAGGATAGGGTAAATTGTCCATGCTAAGTTACCCACAGTGCTCAGGGATGTGCAGGTTAGGGTGGATTGGCCATGCTAAATTACCCATAGTGCTCAGGGACGTGCAGGTCAGGATGGATTGGCCGTGCCAAATTACCCATAGTGCTCAGGGATGTGCAGCTTCGGGTGGATTGGCCATGCTAAATTACCCATAGTGCTCAGGGATGTGCAGGTTAGGGCGAATTGGCCATGCTAAATTGTCCCATAGTGTTAGCTGCAGTAGTCAGAGGGAAATGGGACTGGGTGGGTTACTCTTCGGAGGGTCGGTGTGGACTTGTTGGGCCGAAGGGCCTGTTTCCACACTGTAGGGAATCTAACTTAATGTCATAATCACAAACTAAACTCGTCCCACCTGCCTGCTACTGGCCCGTAGCCCTCCAAACATTTCGTAGCGATGTCCTTTAAGTGTTGTAATTATACCCACACAGACTATTTCCTCAGGAAGTTCATTCCACACACAAACCACCCTCCTGTCCTTTTTAAATCTCTGCCCTCTCACCTTAAAAATGTGCGCCTGCTCTTAAAATCTGCCATCAGAGGGAGAGGACAAATATCATTTACTCTATCGATACCTCTTACGATTTTGTAAACCTCTACAAGTTCACCTCTCAACCTCCTATTATCCAGTGAAAAAACGTCCCGGACTATCCAGCCTCTCCTTAAAACTCAAGCCTTCCATACCCGGCAACACCCCTGGTAACTCTCTTCTGAACCCTCTCCAGCTTCATAATATCCTTCCTATAGCGGGGCAAACCGAACTGGACACCAATGTCCTGGACATGCTCAGCATGACGTCCCAAAGCTTGCACTCCGAAGACTGAGCAGAGGGGATGTCAAAGCAAAAGTGTTAACTCGCTCAGAGTCCCTGCTTCCTTGTGGCAGGGCTCAGAGAGAGAGAGAGAGTTCGCTCGCCCCGCAAATGCTCACCGACAATGAGGCCGACCTCACAGAAGGGGTCGTCGTATCCACAAGACATCATCGTTCCGACAGTGTCGTTGACGATCGCCACCACGTCCAGGTCAAATTCCTGCAAAGCACAGAAGGGGAAGAAGGGCTCAACAAACTCTCGCTCGTCTCGCTTCCCAATCCCAGAGAACACATGGGTCTGGGAGCACACAGGAACGGCAGCGACCACTTCACTCTGGAAAAGGAGGGGCCTGTGCAACGAGACCGGGGTGGCCCTCTTACCCCATTGGCTGAAAGCCCGCCTTGCAGGAGCAGCGGGCGGTGAGGATGGCCAATGGGAGGGTGGCGTGAGGAGCCGTGGATGGACAGGGCGAGACCCCACCATGGGCTATTGTGTGTGTTTGCAGTCTGGGGGTCTCCTTATTACTTAGCAGTCAGTTCTCTCCCTCGGAAATTCTACGCCTGCAGTAGGGAAAGAGCACTCCAGGTTTCTGTGATATCACTCCTTGGTTCTTTCCAACAAGCAGGACACCCTTCCCAGACTGCTTCACCATGACACCGATTGCAAGGACACTGGGAAGATAGAATCTGGCAGATGGAATTAGTACAAGAGGGGTAGAACGTAAAAGTAAGGACGTTATGCTTTAGTTTTACAGAGCATTGATAAGACCATGTCTGAAATGCTGTATACAGTTTTGGTCTCCTTATTTAAGGAAGGATCTAATTGCATTGGAGACAGTTCAGAGCAAGTTTACTGGATTCGCATGTGGAATGAGCAGATGTGGGCAGCACGGTGGCTCAGTGGTTAGCACTGTTGCCTCACAGGTTCAATTCCCGCCTCGGGCAACCTTATAGAGGTTTACAAAATTATGCGGGGGCATGGATTGGGTAAATAGGCAAAGTCTTTTCCCTGGGGTGGGGGAGTCCAGAACTAGAGGGGCATAGGTTTAGGGTGAGAGGGGAAAGATACAGAAAAGACCTAAAGGGGCAACTTTTTCACACAGAGGGTGGTACGGGTATGGAATGAGCGGCCAGAGGAAGTGGTGGAGGCTGGTACAATTGCAACACTTAAGAGGCATCTGGCTGGGTATATGAATAGGAAGGGTTTGGAGGGAGATGGGCCGGGTGCTGGCAGGTGGGACGAGGTTGGGTTGGGATATCTGGGTCAGCATGGACGGGTTGGACCGAAGGCTCTGTTTCCGTGCTGTACATCTCTATGACTCTATGACTTTGCGATACTTCACAGTGCATCTCGGTTTTCTGGAGCTGCAACTGGAGACCTAATCTGAAGAAGGATGTGCTGGCGATGGAGGGAGAAAGGCATTCCCAAACTGATTCCTGGGACTGATGGATGGAGAGAGACCGGATCAGGTGAGCATCGTATTCACCGTGAGTTTAGAAGAATGAGGGGGGGAGTGGGGTCCCATAGAAACCTATCAAATACTAACAGGAAGTAGACAGAGTAAATGATATTCCCAATGACGGGGGGGGTCCAGAGCCAGGGGGCCGCAAGTCTAAGGAGACAAAATGGGACTGAGATGAGGAGAAAATGTCCTGACCCATAGAGTCGGGGGATTCTCTGCTGTAGAAAGCAGTCGGTGGGGGGGGGACAAAACTTTGAGTGCTCCCAAGAAGGAGTTGGACACAGTTCTTGGTGCGTAAGGGAGATAGCGGGAAAGAGGGGACAGAGTTGGATGGTCAACCCATGATCATATTGAACGGTAGAGCAGGCCGGTATGGGCCGAACTCCGAGTCTCTCTGTCAGGATGCCGACGGAGATCGGGAAATGCATTACACCCGTGAAACAGATCATCTCGACACAGGGGGATGCATTAGCGCAGCACTGAACATGACTGGCAGCCAACACATTGAATCAGACTCACTGGAGAAAACTCCAGTCAGATCAGAGCATCACAAACCAGGCCACAGTTGAAATGAGCCAATGGGCTGAGAAGTGGCAGATGGAGTTTAATTCAGATAAATGTGAGGTGCTGCGTTTTGGGAAAGCAAATCTTAGCAGGACTTATACACTTAATGGTAAGGTCCTAGGGAGTGTTGCTGAACACAGAGACCTTGGAGTGCAGGTTCATAGCTCCGTGAAAGTAGAGTCGCAGGTAAATAGGATAGTGAAGAAGGCGGTTGATATGCTTTCCTTTATTGGTCAGAGTATTGAGTACAGGAGTTGGGAGGTCATGTTGCGGCTGTACAGGACATTGGTTAGGCCACTGTTGGAATATTGCGTGCAATTCTGGTCTCCGTCCTATCGGAAGGATGTTGTGAAACTTGAAAGGGTTCAGAAAAGATTGACAAGGATGTTGCCAGGGTCGGAGGATTTGAGCTACAGGGAGAGGCTGGACAGGCTGGGGCTGTTTTCCCTGGACTGTCAGAGGCTGAGGGGTGACCTTATAGAGGTTTGTAAAATCATGAGGGGGCATGGATAGGGTAAATAGGCAAAGTCTTTTCCCCCTGGGGTGGGGGAGTCCAGAACTAGAGGGTTAGGGTGAGAGGGGAAAGATATAAAAGAGACCTAAGGGGCAACTTTTTCACACAGAGGGTGGTACATGTGTGGAATGAGCTGCCAGAGGATGTGGTGGAGGCTGGTACATTTAAACATGTTGCAACATTTAAAAGGCATTTGGATGGGTATATGAATAGGAAGGGTTTGGAGGGAGATGGGCCGGGTGCTGGCAGGTGGGACTAGATTGGGTTGGGATATCTGGTCTGCCTGGACGAGTTGGACCGAGGGGTCTGTTTCCATGCTGTACGTCTCTATGACTCTACGTCAGGACTCTCTCATTGAATTCATAGCTTGCGACCTGTTGGAGTGAATGCTATGCAGACTTCCCAGTATTTGAGCCGGGCACAAGTGTGTAAAATTAGCAAGACGGCTTTGCATGGTCCCTGGCTTCGGACCTTGGCTAGTTTTGGGAAGGTTGGACCATAATTGGACAAAAAGACAGAGAAAGACACAAGGACAGTGAAACTGGTGAAGGGAGAGAATGGGAAAAAGAGAGAGAGATCGAATTGTTACATGAGTGAGAGGGATGGAAGGGGAGAGAAAGGGAGGAGAGGGATAGGAGGATGGAAAGGGAGGGGAATGAAGAGAGGGAGGGAGAGGGAGAGAGTGGCAGAGAGGGACGATGGAGAGAGATGGAGACAAGGAAGAAGAGTTAGAGACGGATAGGTAGATTAGGGATAGTCAACACGGTTTTGAGAAGGGTAGGTCATGCCTCAGAAACCTTAGAGTTCTTTGAGAAGGTGACCAGACCAATGGATGAGGGTAAAGCGGTTGATGTGGTGTATATGGATTTCAGGAAGGCATTTGATAAGGTTCCCAATGGTAGGCTAGTGCACAAAATACAGAGGCATGGGATTGAGGGTGACTTAGCGGATGTTGTTCAGAAATTGGTTAGCTGAAAGAAGACAGAGGGTGGTGGTTGGTGGGAAATGTTCATCCTGGAGTTCAGTTACTGGTGGGGTACTGCAAGGATCTGTTTTGGGGCCACTGTTTGTTTGTCATTTCTATAAATGACTTGGATGAGGGGCTAGAAGGATGGGTTAGCAAATTTGCGGATGACACTGAGGTCAGTCGAGTTGTGGATATTGCTGAAGGATGTTGTAGGTCACAGAGAGACATAGATAAGCTGCAGGGCTGGACTGAGAGGTGGCCAATGGAGTTTAATGCAGAAAAGTGGGAGGTAATTCACTTTGGAAGGAGTAACAGGAATGCAGAGTACTGGGCTAAAATTCTTGGTAGTGTAGATGAGCAGAGAGATCTCGGAGTCCAGGTACACAGATCCCTGAAAGTTGCCACCCAGGTTGAGAGGGTTGTTAAGAAGGCGTACGGTGTGTTAGCTTTTATCGGGAGAGGGACTGATTTTTGGAACTACGAGATCATGCTGCAGCTGTACAAAACTCTGTGGCCGCACTTGGAGTATTACGTACAGTTCTGGTCACCGCATTATAGGAAGGATGTGGAGGCTTTGGAAAGGGTTCAGAGGAGATTTACCAGGATGTTACCTGGTACGGAGGGGAGATCTTACAAGCAAAGGCTGAGGGACTTGAGGCTGTTTTCGTTAGAGAGAAGAAGGTTGGCAAGCAACTTAATTGAGACATATAAGATAATCAGAGGATTAGATAGGGTGGACAGAGAGCCTTTTTCCTCAGATGGCGATGGCTAGCACAAAGGGACATAGCTTTAAATTGAGCGGTAATAGACATAGGACAGATATCAGGGGTAGTTTCCTTACTCAGAGAGTAGTAGGAGCGTGGAACGCACTGCCTGCAACAGGAGTAGATTCACCAACTTTAGGGGCATTTAAATGGTCATCGGATAGGCATATGGACGAGAATGGAATAAATGGGCTTCCGATTGGTTCTACAACTCGGTGCAACACCGAGGGCCGAAGGACCTGTACTGCGCTGGAATGTTCTATGTTCTATGTTACAGAGCGTGAAGGTCAGAGAAAAGGAGGAAGCGAAAGGAGTCAGAGAGAAAGGGATGTAGAAAGAGACAATACTGAAAAGTGAGTGAGATGGGAGATGGCGGGGGGAGAGACAGTGAGAGAGAGAGAGAGAGAGAGAAAGATAGACAAAAATGTGTAAGAGTGGGACAGGGAATGAAATAGGGGAGAGAGAGATATAGATGGAGAGAGTGACAGGCAAGGGAGAGACAGAAAAGGGTCTGGAGAGAGGAAGTGGCTGGGTGAAGAGAGAGAGAGAGAGAAAGAGAGAGAGAGAGAGAGAGAAGGATAGACAAGAATGTGTAAGAGAGGCAGAGAAAGAAATGGGGGAAAGAGATAAACGGACAAGCAAGGGAGAGACAGAAAAGGGTCTGGAGAGAGGGAATTGGGGGGGGGGTGAGTGAGAGAGAGAGAAAGAGAGAGAGAGAGAAGGGGGGATGGACGGAGAGATAGGAAGTGAGAGGGAGAGAGAGAGAATGAGAGATAGAGGGAGCAAGAGTTGGGGACACAGAGATATGGGAGAAAGTAAGAGAATTAGAGGTGGAAGGAGGAGGAGAGAGCAGACAGGGAGAGAGAATGAGAGAAAGACAAAGAGAGAGAGAAGGGGGGATGGACGGAGAGATAGGAAGTGAGAGGGAGAGAGAGAATGAGAGACAGAGGGAGCAAGAGTTGGGACACAGAGATATGGGAAAAAGTAAGAGAATTAGAGGTGGAAGGAGGAGGAGAGAGCAGAGAGGGAGAGAGAATGAGAGAAAGACAAAGAGAGAGAGAGAGAAAAAAAGAGCAAAAGAAAGAGAAAGTGAAAGAAAGAAGGAGACAGAGATAAAAATAAAAGGAATAACTGAGTTCAGAGATGAAAACAGGAAGGGCTTTAAGGGGCAAAGGGGCCAGAGGAGCTGCTGAATGGTATCTTGGCACAGCCCAGCATTGATGGAACTAAACGGTTGAGAGGCTGGGTGGGGGTGGGTTCCTGAATGACCTCCTCCTGTGTCCGACATGCTGCAATCCGCGGCACAGGGGGTGGGGCGCCAGTGAGCATGTACCTCTCTCCTCTTGATGGCTTCTCGGAGGAGATCGACAACGTCTTCACCCTCGCAACCCGTTGCTTTGAATCCTTTCGTCCACTTCAAGAGGATGGCCTGGGGAAAGGAGGGATGAGGTTATTGGTCGGACAGCCGGAAATCCGGGGATGTTGTGATGGGAAGGGGCCTGCGACCCTCGCCCCTTGCCACCTGGAACACCTCATTAATGGAGGAGAAAGGTTACGACTGAGGAGGAAAGATCTGCGTCCCCCCGACGTATCAGGCAGCGGGAGGGCAGTGTCTTGGGAATGAGACCCTCGCCAATGGGTGACTCAACCCACTGGGCATTCAGGGCAAGGGTGAGGCTGCGGGGCCTACCTCAAACACAGACCAGAAACAGCCCTTGTCTCCAAGTGGTCCCCTCTCCCTCGGCCTGCCAAATCTCTGAGCTCCAACGAGGCAGAGAGTAAGGGAGCGGAGAGGAACCAACAGAGGCCTTTCCGCCCATCAATCCCATGCCAGCGCCCAACAAAGGGAGAGGAAATTTCCAATCCCCTCAGCTCGCGCCCAAAATCGAACCTTTCCTTCGAAGATTGGATGGAGTGGCCCACAAACCAGGGTGAGTCACCGAGCTGAGTAGGCCGCGCCGCCATCTTTGGCCTCTGGCCGAGAGTACAAAGCTCAGGCGGGACGGAGAACTGACCTGATCAAGCCCTCGCTGCTCGCAGGGAAAGGAAAAGGTGAAGCCCAGCGGCAGAACGCATTGCTTTATCCCCATGTACTCCATAAATTCCGAGATGCAGTGGACGATGTGATCAAACAGCTGCCAAAAGAAAGGGAGGAAACAAAAAGACAAAATCTAGGCCCGTATTGCAAATCAAATCGCCCGGCGACCACCAGAAGGTAGACTCCATTGGATCGAGTGATCGTGAAGATTTTGCCTGAGGAACCACAGCCAATCTCAATTCTGAACTAACCCCAACGTCATTTGGTTTCGCAAAGGCTGCCGAGGGACTAACAGTCATCGGGATCTGGGAATCTTGTATGTCGTGCGTGGAATTTGGGGTCACTGGCTGGGCCCAGCATTTATGGGCCCATTTCCCTCTAACTGCTCCCTTATGATGGTGGTGAGCCACCATCTTGAACCGCTGCAGACCCCATGTTAGGTAAGGACCCACCCCCACACCAAGGTTCTGACCCAGAGATTGCGAAGGAACGGCTGGCATTTTTCCGAGTCAGGATGGCGAGTGGCTCAAAAGGGGAGCCAACAGGGGGCAGTGTTCCCACAGATCTCCACTCCCAGTTCCTGACTCGCTCACGCGACCATTGTGGCCACAACTGACCTTGTTGCGGAATGAGAGATGTACAGTTCTGGTCACCGCACTACAGGAAGCATGGAATTGTACTGCAAGGGTTACGAAGGAGGTTAGCCAGGATGTTGCCTGGAATGGAGCAGCTTAGCGATGAAGCGATGGATAAGCTCGGGTTGTTTTCTCTGGAGCAGGGAAGGTTGAGGGGGGGGAATTACTTGATAGAGGTGCATGAGATTATGAAGGGGCATGGACAGGGAAGATAGAAAGCAGCTGTTCCTCTTAGCCAAGGAGTCAATTGTGAGGGGAATGAAAGGCGAGAGGTTGAGGGGAATTGGAGGAAATTAATTTCACCCCGACAATGGCGGAGATGTGGAATACACCGCCGGGGAGGGTAGTTGAGGCCACAAACCTTATAGCCTTTAAAACTGGATTTGGACGAGCACTTGATGTGTCAGAACATTTAAGGCAGTGGGCCCAGTGTGAGAAAGTGGGACCAGTGCAGATTTAGTGTCGTTTTGGCAGTAAATGGGCCTAAGGATCTCGGTCTATACTATTTGATTCGATGATCCTGTGTCAAGGGCTGTCACTCTCTCCCCTCCCCTCTGGAATTCAGCCTCTCTTGATCATGTCTGAACCAAGGCTGTATTGAGGTCAGGAGCTGGCAGAACCCAAGCTGGGCATCACTGAGTCGGTTACCACTGAGCGATAGCGTTGTTGATGACACCTTCCATCATCTTACTGATGATGGAGAGTAGACTGAACTGGATTTGTCCTGCTTTTTGTGCACCGGACATACACCATTCACGACTGGATGTGGCAGGACTGCAAGAGCTTCGATCTGATCGGTTGGTCGTGGGCTATCACTTCGCTCTGTCTACCACTTGCTGCTGATGCTGTTTGGCACACCAGGTAGTCCTGTTTGGTGGCTTCACGGGTTGACACCTCGTCTCCAGATAGGTCTGCTCCTGGCATGCCCTGCTGCACTCTCCATTGAACCGGGGTTGATTCCCCCTGGCTTGGTGGTAATGGTTGAAGTGGGGGACAGGTCGGGCCACGAGGGGAAAGATTGTGCGGGAGTACGGTTCTGCTGCTGTCGGTGAACCACAGCAGCTCATGGACATTGAAGAAAAGAAAGGGAAGGAGAGGGTGCTTTTCCGAGCTGGTGTTATTCCCTGGGACTGGGGGGTGGGGGGGGGGGGGGGGGGAGCAAATGTGCTGAGATGAGAAATTGCCCCTTGAATAGTGTGAGGCATTTCAGAGGGCGGTTAAGGGTCCACCACGAGGGCTGTGGAACCGGGAGCGGAACGTGCGCCCAACCCAGGTCAAGGATGGCAGATTTCCATCAGTGAACCCGGTGGGCATTTTGCTTGACGCCATGGTTGCCAATGCTTAAGCACCGCCTTTCTATTCCAGAACTTAGGGAAAACGAGTTTCGGATCCGTGTGACCCAAGCGGTACCCGCTGCGCGACTCGCCCGGTGACGGGGCCATTCGGACGCCCACATTCTCACTGCATCTTGGGAGAGCCGAGTGCCGTCTCCCCCCCCCCCCCCCCCCCGGCACCTGGCACTCACCTCCTCTCCGGTGCCCTCCATGGCGTCGACGGGGATGGCGTAGATCTTGTTGTGCACTTCCGCCACTCGGCGTTTCCCGCTCCGAAGCTTCACAAGCAACACCCGGAAGTTCGTCCCGCCGAGATCGAGGGCGAGGAAATCGCCCTTTTCTGCGGGCGGCGAGAAAGGGAAGAGCGGTCGTCAGGAACCAGTGGGGCCAGCGATGCTGGTTGGAGGGTAACAAGGGAGGAACGCGCGGGGCATGGCTCCTTCCCAATGCAAGGACCAAACACCAACCGCAGCCCATCCCGCCGACCCACCTCCAGGATCGAGCACCGGGAAGTATCCCTTTTGCAGCACGTGGAGGAGAAAAGGAGGGAACACCATCAGCGATTGTGAGTGAGCGATGAGGGGGAAACATCTGTGGCATTGCTCCTTCCCAAGTGCACAGATCAAAACGAGCCAACGGCACCTCATTACGTTAACATCCCCCCCCCCCCCCCACCCCACTTCAGGATCGAACACCAGGAAGTATGCCTTTCTCTGGTGGGATGTGGGGAGAGGGGGGTAGCAAGGAAGGAACGGCCGTCGGGAATCGTGGGCCAGTGCAGACTGGAGGGAGACGGGGGGAGCAGCACCTGTGGCATTGCGCCCTCCAAGTGCCCGGATTATACGCCGACCGCCCCCACACCGCCTCTCTACCCACCGACCTCCCAGTTCCAGAGGGGGGGGGGGGAATTCTCTCCCCTCTCAATTTACCGAATTGCTAGTTCCGGGGAAAGTGGTGGGTGAAATGGACTTGTGTCCCAAGAGACCGGAGCAACCAAGTGACGGATATCAAAAAAGGCTAGAGAGTGCGGAGGGGGAGGTTTGAGTGAGTGGACACCGGAATTTCACTGGCATCGGCCACTCGACCATCGCCAGGGCCCCAATCGCACCCCCCCCCCCAACAAAACTTGGAAGGGTAAACCCAGACGGAGCGATGCCTGGAATAAACAAAGTAAAGATGCAAATGTGAGGAGAGGGGAGTAAATCCCAACCATAACACACCCCCCCCCTCACCCACCACAACGGCCCAGCCATACCTGTCCCGTCGGGCGTGGAGCGGACGTAGGTGGGCAGCATTTTG